>NW_003303725.1:826760-878488 GCF_000142945.1 Phytophthora infestans T30-4 | reverse complement strand
GTTTCAACTCTTCAGGTCGAAAGCGTAGTATGTTTTCTCAAAAGTCGGTTTGTAAAGAAAATTATGGTGATTTCCAAAACCTCTAAACGGCAGTTTTTTTGAGAAGATTTGCTAGAAACCAGAAAAAAGGATATTTCGATTAGGCCGTAGATTATTGAGAGGAAATTATTGCAATTATTGCGGCATCAATTTATTTTCCGCAGGCAAATGACTTGCTTCTTTTTGTAATATCTAGCTTCTTGTCAATCTGTGTGAGAACTCCAAGCACAATCTGTCGTCTACCTTGTCTGTAGGTGATAGCTGCACGAAGGCGATCAGAAGCACCCTCTTGTTGTATCAGTAGGTGTTGGTCGTGTTCGGCAACCCCCCACTCGGCTATCGTTTCGGTCAAAATACCGCGCAGCCATTGCAATGCATCGCAAAGTGTCGAAACTTCGGTACACGCAGCTGCAGCTTCATTTTGGTTTCCATTTGGCGTCGTATCTGCGAGGAAGTTCGGTGGCAATATTTCCTCCAGCGAGCTCTGACGGTCGATACGGATCACTTGCTTCATCAAGCGCCACGGACCAGCACGATCCTTACCAATCTCGACGTCGACATAGTCCCACTCATTATCAGTCAGTGCAAAGCCATAGTCAAGCAGTAGCTGGAAGTTGGACCGGCGTCCGTACGAGTTGAACACCTCCGAGTCCTTCGCAAAGCTCGTGGTGGCCGACGGATAGAGTCGAAACAGTCCGCTGCCGTTCACGTCGAAGTCGTATTTGGTGGCAACAGTATTGTGGTTGAGGCAGTCTGCGAGCGGCACGAGAGCCGTCCAGGGAAGTCTCCGCCCAAACGTCCTCGCTTGGATCGTTTTCCATGCGAACTTAAACTTCTCAAAAGTGTAGAGCGTCTCGGGGAACTCCCCCGCGTACTTTTCCTGCAGTCTCGTCATCACCCGTCGGTAGTAGATATTGATCTCGGAGGATCTTCGCACCGCTGCACCCACGAGACGCTCATCGTGCAGCTCTCGAAGCTCGTCGTGTGTCCAGTCCTGTACGCTTTCAGGGGACGGCAGGATGGCTAGGTACGGATGGAAAAAGGAGCGCTGCTCCAATAACAGCTCGCGTACGATGAAGAGCGCCATTACAGGATCATCACGCGTGAAGACGTCGCGATTGCTCCTGAACACGGGGCCTAGCTGCGGGTCCTGCCAGCACATTTCCTCCGAAATGAGGAGGTGCCGAGGGATGCTGAGCATGGGCTCGTTCGTCGCAATGTCCTCCGTCGCCACGGCGCCACGCAATCCATTGGGCGTCGCCACTGGCCACTGCAACTTTGGGAACGTCGCGCCGTTGTCCTGCAGCCACTGCAGGAAGCGCAGCTCATCCGGCGAAGCCATGACCCTTTTTAACGGAATGGGTATTTTTTCACGTGAGAGGGCATCAAAGATTTTGTCCTTTTACCGGTATTTGATTGATGGAAGGTAAGCCATTTTGGAGTAGGTATTGTTGTAGATATATAGTCAATTTACTTTTGCTTCTCGTTTTGGTAAGCCTGTATTCCTTCCACCCACGAGCTCCAGGTGACCCCGTCTGGGCAGAATTGGCACGTGACTCCTAGTCTCGATACATCTTGTACATTGCGATACTCATCGTCGAAGAAGAGCATGTCCTTGTACGCCACTCCACTATGCTGCAAGAACTGATTAAAGTGCGCAGCTTTGCACGTCGGATAGACCTCCACAAAGCTCGCAATTTGGTCCAAAGTCGACATCTCGCCCTTAATATCCACCTCAATAAGTCGCATACATTCCTTCGCAGCCTCAATCTCCCCTGTACGCGACGCAATGGCAATCTTCGTCCCCTCGAACTGCGCGTCCGTCTCAAGGACTGTGAGCACCTTCTGCGGCTCTCCCATAGAACACGCCCGCTTTAAAGAAATAATTTTCTAAATTAAAGAAGACCTAATTTGACGAACTAGATTTATTCATTTCTAATGATTGCCACAACCAAACCACCCATGAACTGTCCTGCAGTGGGCCTCGGGGGAAAGAACCAGGAGCGCCACATATACTCGTCGAGGTAGGAGTCCAATTGATCTCTTTTCATGCCTCTCATTGACTTGATGTGTGTTTTGATTCGGGTCTCCCACAGGCCCTCTATCGTGTTCGTGTGGGTACCTGTGTTGGGATCTACAAAGTTCTCGGAATGGTTAACCCAACTATGAGAATAATTCATTGAAAGCAGAGTCCTGTTGTTCTCCAGTGTGTGCTGCTTTCCTCCTCGGTCGCAGACGTAGCTAGCGAACATATCTGACATGACATGTGTCCTGCCTCACACAAAAATAAACTTGTTAGTAACGGAAAGTAGTAGTGCAGATTTAAATACGTACCCCGGCTTAATAAATCGCTTAATTACGAGAAGTAAAGTCTCCTTTGTGCGTTTATCGTACACAATCCGCCCAAACCAACGCCCACTACCTCGTTCTACACCTCCAAAGAGCCAGAATTCCTCGTATCGCCGACCGCGGCGATACTTCTGTTTCTTGGCCAAGCTGGTTTCGTCAATTTCAACAACTTTGCCTTGGCCGCCAATCTACATACACGCAACAAAAGTTAAATACTATGGATACAGCAACATTACAGCAACATTAGAGCAACATTACCTTAAAATCAGCTTTGAGTAGCTCTTTCGAGCATGTTGCACGGCAATATGCGTACCAGTTTTGGACCGTCGCCTCCGTCACCCCAGCCAACTCAGCCGCATTGGCCTGTGGTAGACGCATGCACCACGCAAGTAGGAGCCGGACAGCGCTGCTCAGCTTAATCTTAGCGTCGTTGAAGAAGGAATTGGTCAGCATACCAATGGAATTCTCTTTTCCATCGGCATGCTGCTTGCGACGGCAACAGCGCCATCGCTTCCGCGCGAGGGAGAGGCGCATCGGCTGAAAACACAGGGGGCAGTGCTTGGCCTTGTCGATTAGCCCCACCTCCATGCACCAGTACACACACCGGGGCTCATCACATGTGACCTCCATCACCCTGTCCATAGCAAAAAGACTGGAGTCCTCGATGTGGTACTGGTACGGCGTACGAGGCTGGGTAGGGACTTCGGGGGCTGGAGCTGACATGGATTGAGGCTGCCTGTGACTGGGGAGAGAGACTGCAAAATGAGTTAAACTGTGTGGCAGTGGGGGCCGTAGCGGGCGTATTTTCAATTCGTATACTAAAACGAAGTGTAGTGGTTACGGGGAAGTGTTCAATTGGGCGGGAAAGCGGGCTTGTTTCCTGGTGAGTCTCGCGCCAAATCAATAAGTGCCAATAATATGGTACACACATGTAACATCGTTTGTTCAGATTTAATTTTATTTTCAGATTTAGAATTAATCTGTCAGATTTAGAAAAGCGGGCGTGGAGCCCCTTCTGCACTTCTGGCAGTCCCTCCCCATAGCGATCAAGGACCGTCCCTGGGTCGTCGGACTTGGTGAACGGACCGCCATTCAACACGGACACCAGAGCGTGTAGTCGAAATCGAACACCACGAGGCGGGGGACATGAGTCCACAGCTGTGACGACGCTGCATCATGTGCTGTTGGCTGTGATTCTCGCGCCATCCGCCCCGTTCCTTATGGTGTGAGCAATCGATTATGATGTGGCGAGAGATTTTGCGATCTTATGGCATCTGCATAAGCCTCTATGGTGATAGAAGAGACCTTCAAAAGAGTGCCATAGTTTCTCAGCTCTTGGAAACAGAACCCCATTCTTCAATTTACTTTGAAAGCAAAGCAACTAAAACCAAGTCAAAAGTATGCCGAAAGACCTCGCACCGGGAAAAAACCGCTCTACTGAGGGCAAAGACCCCGAATTCGCTGCTCGGGTCTTTCGTAAATGGACCTACATTCCGCAACTCGTGGTCTTTGACCTCGACTTCACTATGTGGTTCCCGGCCATGGATGAGTTGCACAACGAAAAGATCACCAAGGACCCCATCACGGGTGACGTCACTGATGCCATTGGCTGGCAAGTCCACTTCTACCCGGAGATTCACGCAGTGCTGAGTGTATTGAAGACGGACCCTCAGTTCCGTAACACGAAGATCGGCGTGGCGTCACGTATGGAAGAGATTGAGACAGCGAAGAAGGTTCTGGGTCTGATGGACGTGACGCTGCGTGGTAAAGACGTCGAGCAAATGATCAAGAAGACGCTGGAAGACATCGCAGACTTCGTCACCATCTTCCCAGGCAGCAAAACGACGCATTTCAAGCAGCTGAAGGAGCAGAGCGGCATCGCGTTTGAAGACATGCTGTTCAATGACGACGATTTGGAGAACGTGCACGACGTGAGTGCACTGGGCGTGGTGTGCTCGTATTGCCCCGAAGGTCTTACAGTAGCGTCGTGGCTACAGGATATGGAGGATTTCCAGCTGGCCAAGATGCAGCAGAGCGCGTAGGTACATGTAGAAGAACACGCAGCAGAATATGCACCAAATCTAGAGCTTCTTTTTTAGAATTTGGATGCCAATCTTTCTTATCGTTGCTACATGACGAAATTGTCGCTGATCCAGACACCGTCAATGTGCCAATGCGAGAAAGACGCTCAACCCAAATTTATCCACCATAGAGGATAAGTGCGATCGCATTTTGAGCTTGAGCAACGGCTGCAACTATGACCTTCTGAAGATTTGAACCAAATTTTAAGCTTACATTCGAAATTGTGGCGGTCCAAAAAGTCTTTTGGTTCATAAGCATTTCACTGCATTCTACTACTGTCCACTGACAATTACGGTAACTCGGCACTCGAGTTTAATCCAAGTCCTAAAAAAAACTTAATTTGAGCGAGTGCAGACTGGTACCGCTGAAGTAGCGATCGATGCGCTAATAGCCCCAATGTCGAGCCAGAACGGATCGTCATTTGAAAACCCTTCCAGACCAGTGAGAGGCTCTTCGCAATCGATCGTGAGAGGCTGGAATTCGTCCAGAAACTCCATAGTCAACGCGTGCTCAACGTCATCGATTTCTGCTGTTGCGTCACTGCCAACTGCTCGTTCAACTGGCTTTGGAGTCTCCGTCGGAATAGTAAAGTTGATATTATCAACGGTGGTCGGCGAGCATGGGAACAGGGCATCAAGTTGATCGATGGTCATACTGGCGTCGCTGCTCAGCTTGAGTTGCTTCTGCTTGCGCCGCTCGATCTTCTGACGCTGAAGATATGATGTAGTGTTTGGCGGCAACTTCTGCACAGTGATGTTGGTGAGCTCACCGCTTTGAAGTTCATGAGACGTTGCGTTGTCGACTAACAGTAGAATGTCTCTGCCTGCTGCACGCATATCGCTATCAAATAATTTGATCCACTCCGTGTACAAAGTCCGCGTCATCCACGCTTTAGTATTATTCCGGTAGTAGAAGCCGAGTTCATCTCCATAATTTCCCTTGTAGCAGTGAGGACGTAGAGCTGTTCCGATGTAGAAAACTGGACGCTTCTCAGATCCCTCAGCGTTAGCCGCCAACGCCACCGTTATTCTCGTTTTGTCTTTTTTTAGACCAGGAGTGCTCTTCATGCATATGCCCTTCGTCTTTGCCGAGCGATACAGGAGCCCAGTTTCGTCCATGTTCCAGATGTCTCGCAACGCGTAATGACGAGTAATGTCTTGCATCGCCATCATCCCTTCGCGAATAATGTCAGCGTCCACAGATCCTGTCTCGCCATGCATGGTTCGAAATCGAAGGCCATGACGCTTCATGAAGCGCGACATCCACCCGTCAGATAGTTTCAGAAGAGGAGGGTGCTTTAGGCTCGCCATAATACCCTGGGCCTTCTTCGTAATGAGCCGACGAGAAAGACAGGCATGAGCACTCTGACACTCCATCACAAACTCGCCAAGCTGGATCTCAAGCTCGGGCAGCGTACACGAGATATCCGTCCTTTAGCGGTGGTAGCAGTTTGAAGCTTACTTGATGATTGCTGCGTCCCGCAGGACCCTAAAGATTGTAGCATCGGCTGGAGGGTGCGAAAGCTCGAACGCGTGTAGCGCCCAGCGCGCCAATTCGGAGAGTGTCAGGGAGGGACAGCGACAATGTTTTTCAATAACCTTGCACTTCTGGTTGATAGGTAGCCAGAGACCTTTTGTGCCTTTTCGGCCTGTTCTGCTCTGCTCGAAGACGTGCAATGATGCAATTGAACCACATTTGCGTGAGACAGACATCACTCCTGAATATGCTAAGCCTGATACAGCCGATTTTGAAAGGTTATAAGCAGGAAGTAGTTTTCAGTTTCTGGGCGGAGTCTGTAATGATGTATTTTTCCCATGCCCTCTAACACTTTAAATGCTGTTTTCCACCTAATGTCGTAGCTCAAACATCGAAATTTTAATTAAAGGCTGAAATGGCTACTATATCGATGTAAGAGAGGGCGTGCGAACTGCTTCTTCGGCGGGCGGGCCTGCTGCTGGGGGCGGTCCACCAGTCTCCTACCGCAAAATTAGCGAGTAACTGCTTAATACAGCCCAATTACGAAGCCGTGCTTCGATTTCAGCGGCCACCTTCGATGAAGAACGCCGGCTGCTCGCCGAAAACAGGATTCACAAGTGGACCGAGCTTCCTCACGTGATGATTAAATTGATTTAGCTCCATGACGCGGCACAAAGTCTTCTTTGATTCCAAGCGTGGGAGCCGCGTAAGCACGTCTTCATGAGGTTTAGAAACCTTTTTCAGCTGGTCCGCCATCGCAGTGTGATTGCTCTTTCTCAACTAAGGTCTGCAACCAGATACGATCCATTTCTCTCTGGTCAATACATTTCCAATAATATGTAGAAGAAGAATTATCGATAAAGTGCTATTGGTAAAGTTTTACCAATGTTGTTTGTCGGTCAGGTAAATTACAGTAAGCACAAGGTGTACACGTAATGAGCTCTGGAGATGTAGTGCTCAAATTTATCGCTCTCGTGTACAGTTTGCCAATGAGTTCATCGAGATAGCGCAGCGATATATCCGGTAGCATTAATACTTCGAAGTAGTATTTATTGCGAAGGAATCCAGTATTAATTTCTAGTTAGTTTCTTTCCTCTTCGCGGCTTGGAACGCCTCCATGCCCTGGATCCACGACCCTTCTGTGAGCCCTTGAGGGCAATACGCGCACGTTACACCGAGTTTCTGAATGTCATGCACGTTGCCGTATTCATTGTCAAAAAAGAGCATTTCTTCATATGGAATGCCGCTGTCTTTCTTGAGTTGCTCGAAATGCACGCGCTTGTTGCGCGGGTAGATGGCTTCATAGTCCACGATGCTCTGCAGTGATGTCTTCTCCACCCCCTCACCTTCTTCTTTGTCGTTCTCTTCCGTCTCTTCGTCCTCTTCTTCTTTATCGCCCTTCGAGGACACACCGCCGATATCCACGTCCATGAGTCGCATGCAGGTCTTGGCCCATTTGGGCTCCGTCGTCCGCGAGGCCACCGCCACCTCGGTCGTGTCTCGGAACTGCGGGTCTGTCTCCAAGATACTTAATACCGTGTGTACAGCTCCAAAGAAGTGCACTTGTTCCCCCTTGCAGTCCGTAACGACCCCCGTTTTGGGGTTCTTCTTGAACGGAGCTCCCCACAGCTCGTACATTTCAGGGAACCACAACGTGAAGTCCAGATCGAACACCACGAGACGGGGAATGTGATCCCACTTGCGGAAAGCAGCGTGTGGTCTCGAGCTAGACCCGGACGTCTTGCTTTTGGCACGCTTTGCCTTAAGCGTTATCTTGGCTTTCGCACGGGGCATAACGAAGAGGTGAAGAGTTGGAGTGCATCGATGCGAACTTAACCAGCCGTTACAAAAATGTCAATTAAGTGCGCATTCAATCTACGACCCTAAAGTACCCTCTAAATAATTTACCCTTCCAAAACCGGTACAGCCGTTCTAGTTTGTTCTTTTCAGAATAGGTAAAAAAACGATTAAAATTAAAAACAGCAAGGGTATCCAATTTTACGAGAAATGATATGAAATAGCTGCCATGATTGCACTTAAGGAAAATTAAAAAAATTCTAACGTTTAGCAAATCCATAAATACCGATATACTCCTGATAAATGCGCAAACTTGTACCGGTATGATCAGGAGCATTCTAGTACAGACTCCCATTTTCACGGAGGTGGATCATATAGAATTTGCAGACTTTAGCTGACAAATTATTGCAAATTTTGGATTTACTCCATTACATCCGGAAGCTTATCATACGTCCAAGGGCGCGAAAACGGGGTGCAGTACTGTACTACAATAAGAAATAGATTACACAAGAGTGACTGACACAAAATCGCTACCTCGACCCTGGTAATAAAGCGGAAACACGCATCTACAAGCCCTCTTTGTTCTGAGTCGATACGAGCAAGTGGAATCTAGAGCGATGCCGATTCGAAATAAAGGCTTTTTGTTCCGATACTGGGCCGGTGTTTAACACCTTGGTTCCGGACGTCGTAACTAACGACATCCATTTTTTTATGTCGTAACTTACGACATAGCGCAAGGTTTATTAGCAAATGGCTCGGAAATGAATTTTCAATACTTTAATCAAGTATGATGCAACATATAAGCTGCAAGAGGTTTTTCAGGAACGAAAACAAAACCAGGTCAGGGGATGGGGATCAGGTGGAAGGTAAATCCTTGACCGCTCATTCGAGATTTTGCTGGATGACACGGAAGCGCTCCAGTCGCCGCGAGAAACCTGCCGCCCTAGCTGTCGCCGCACACGACGTTGACTTTGGGCACTTATGGCGACAGCTCAAGGCGGTGGGGTGGACGTCCAAGCGGCCGAGAGGACTGCAGACAGAGTGGACATACACAAGTCCGCAGAGAGCTCACGTCTTCATAGGTGAGCGTGCGGTTGTCGATTACGCCTTCCAGTCGGGATTGTTGGCTGAGGAAGACGCGGTAGCGGATGCTGGTAAAGATGGTCAGGGGGGGTAGAGATGATCAAGCCCCAGAGGAAGTCGGGAGCGATACACGGCATGATAATGCAGGAACTGATTTTAAAAACGGCATTACACCCTCCCAAATTGACACAAGTGCTCTGCTATCACAAAATACTATCGACCAGATGTTCGGATCCTCCAGTGAATCGGAGGTTGAGCTTTCGCAGGCTGCGGTAATGAGAGCATTTGATCTCTCCCCGAGTGATTTAGAAGCCGAACAGAAAAAAAGAGAGGCTGCCACAAGCTTGCACATGTTATCCGAGGCGTCGGGAATGGAGAGCGAAGGGGAAGACGAATGCACTGGACCCACCAATACCCTCATCGTTGCACAACGACTAGCTCGAGTACCGCTGACAGCCACGGATGACGTGAACGTGTTGCAGGATGGGGAGAACAGCGGTGAGTACGAGGACTATAGCTCAGACGAGAGCGATGGTGCCGGCATCTGTGATGACGACTGTGCTTCCGAAGGTGACGTGATAGACGAAGATGAAGACGTTCTTTCAGACAGTGATGCTGTCGCCATGGATGAATCTTTCCTGGCATCACTTAATGTTGGCAGCACTACACTGAGCAAAGCGGCTGAGGAGGCTCGCAAGGACACTCTTCGATCTATGCAATGGACACCGGTTTCGACGGAGTACGAAACGAATACTAATGCTTATCCCGGACTGGGTCAGGAGGAAGCTAGACCTGTGGGCGAGCTGCTTGACGTTTGGCGCTCGCCAATCCTCACTCTTTTCTACTTCATGCCAAAAACGCTATGGGTTTCTATCGCTACTGAGACGAATCGTTATGGACTTCAGCAAGTGGACAAGCGATCAGAAATAATGTTTGCACGCCAGTCCGGACGCCGGCGTGAGACCGTCGCACAAATTGCCAGGCGATTAAGGGCAGCCCAAGCATACAGTGCCCACGAAATCCTTCATGTCGTCGGGCTTCTTGTCGCTCGGATGCTTTGTCCCCAGAAGAGACGCTTCGCCGCGCATTGGTCTATGATCGAAGATGGGGCAATACCTGCTGGGCTGTTTGGGCGTTACATGGGCCGCGACAGATGTCAATCAATCATGAGGGATCTTCACTTTGTAGATAACACAGTGGACCACGGCCGCGACAAGCTGTGGAAGGTGCGCCCAGTGGTGGACAAGCTCCAACAGCGTGCTTAGCTGGCTGGTCTCTCCCTGCCATATTCTCGTTCGACGAAGGCGTGCTGCCTGCAACATCGAGGCGCAACACCACCCGCATGTTCATGTCTGACAAGCCTCACAGATACAGCTCAAAACTATTTATGTTATGTGATGCAAAGACCGCGTACTGTCACAGGTTATTTTTTTGTCTTATTTTTAATGTCGTAACTTTCCCCATTGTGGCAGATCCTAATTACTATGTATGTCGTAACTTTGTAGATTTGAAGTTTATGTTGGAAAGCGGAATAATATTGATGGAAGAGACACTGGCGTTGACTTCAAAACGGGAGCAGCGGCCGTCGTCCGGAACTTGAATTTTGCGCTAACTCCAGAGTTGCGGTGCCCGTGGCATGCTGTCGTTATCGACCAGTATTACTCGTCAATTCTCCTTGCGGTTGAGCTCCTAGCTATGCAAATCTACGTGGTGGGGACAATTATGACGAACCGCTTGGGGTTCAACAAGAGCATAGTGTCTAAGAGCAAGACTCGTCCAGCTAGCATCCCCCGTGGCTCTTTCGCCTTTTCGCGCTCGGTCGCCGTCCCAAGCATGGTCTCCTACATCTGGTGGGATCGAAACCCTGTTTACTACCTGTGTACAGGCTCCGTAATGACACCGTCCACAATCGAGAGAAAGTTGAAGCGAGTCGGTGCAATTCAGGTCGGTTGTCCGGCAGCTGTGAACGGCTACCAGGACTGGATGGGCGGAGTAGATCGTCATGATCAACTCCGCCTGCAATCGTACTCACTACAGATGTCCACGCGGTTCTCAAAATACTATAAAAGCCTATTTTTAGGCTTTCTCGACCTAGCGCTGGTAAATGCGTTCTTGTCACACAAAGAGGCTGCTAAAATGAAACGGACGGTCGCGATGAAACGCTCGGAGTGGTTTGCAGTTCTCCAGAACCAGCTCCTTCAAGTGAAGGCCGAAGATTTTGCTGGAGTACAACTAACACCACCCTCCTCCAGCCAGAAACGACGGCGCGCACCGGTCCGGCTATCACATTCGCTGCAGCAGTCCGAAGACTGGGTTACCGTCAGCGGCGTCCAGAAGCGACGCCAGCGGTCCTGCAAGGTATGTGCACTCTTGCGGACAGATAAAAAGAAGTCGTACGCGACGTCGTACTTTTGCGAACGCTGTTCTGTCGTCGGCGCGAAGTGCTGGCTGTGCAACCGGATTCGCCGCGACTACAAGGGTGTTGCGAAAACATGTTTTAGAATCTGGCATGACGACTTCCAAGCAGGCCAAGCGATTCCGCCGGACTTAGGGAAGCGAGTTGTGCTGCGTCGGCCCGGTCAGAGTGCTGGAAGGCGAAAGAAAACACGGCGGGAGCTCCGGCTTCATTGTGACCAAGGCGTTGACGGCAGAAACCCCGGTGACGATGCCACTAACCGAACCGACGTGGGCGGATTGAATGTGTAGTCAATTGTTGAGTCGCTAGGTTTGTGTGGTTGAATGCTAAGTTTCTTGAACTGATGTACCTTCTTCCTTGCGTTTTCTGAAATGAGCGGCATCAGCACAGCCACCTGTTATTGACATTTGTAGATAGTTACGACTTAGAGAGTCGACTGCAGTCTCACAATGCCGTATGAGTTACGACATTGGCTAGGAAACCTGTTAAAAATTTATATTCAAATCCTCAAGGCAAACACATGGCCAATACAAATACCAAGCTTTTCGCAATGGTGTAACTTACGACATGTCCTAGGCGAGTACCGTCCGGAACCAAGGTGTTAAGAGAAAATCATTGATTATTCGCTTACAAATTTCCTGTTCTTTAGAAATGGATCAGATCGACGGTACTTTTGCGGAATTCACATACCGGTTCCTTCACTGCTCGAAATGTGAAAATTCAAATCTTGCTTAAGTTCGATTGATTGCCCCTTTGACTTCAAGTACAGTACTGCACCCAGTTTTTGCGCCCTTGGACCTTTGATAAACTTCCGGACGTGATGATCCTGGATCTAAATTAACAAAAGTTTGTAATCTAAATTCTGATTTATTTGCAAATCCTATATGGTCCACCCCCGCGAAAACGGGGTGCAGTACTGTACCAATCTTTACCCACGTGCTTTTAACGCACCTACCAATACTGACCCGAAAACCGATCTGTAACCGGTGTAAAGGTTGCACTCTGGTGTAGGATGTGCTGACAGGTATCTATTTGAACATTTATGGAGAATAACCAGGAAAGAACAATTGATCGATTCGGTGTCAGCATTGCCTTCATTGTGAGCTAGTGTTGTGTACGCTAGTACAACCACTTTAATCTATCGTATTAAAAACGCTTAGATCTTCGGCATTCCCTCTGATTGCCTTCAAAAGTGGACTAACCGTCCCTGAATAGCCCATATAGCTTCGCAGACCTAGGAATTCTCTTCAGCATGCTGTTCAGCTCAGCTGCACCGAAAACTTTCACATATACGCCGACCACAGATTCTTTTGCTGGAGGATTCTTTAGGTTGTATAACGTGATGTAGTTGTCCAGCGCTTGTACATTGCGGCTAATAACGGCAGTGGGAGTGTTCCCTAGCCCAAGACGCATGAAAACATCGACCACGGACAAATGACTCTTCGACCAACCTTCCAACTGCTGTTTCTGCAGACGTTCAGCGAGTATTTTCTCGTCCTTCCCTACAAACACGAGTGCCTTTGCCACGTCAGCCTCCTTATATTTCTTTGTCAGCGTCTCGAGCAACGTCACCTCACTGTTCCGATTTATGCTGTTGAACTCGTTGATGTACTCGTCAAGTCTCCTCAGTTGACTGCTTTTCAGTGCGTTCTCCACTTCTCCATCCAACTTTAGTAGCTTCATGACCTTCGATGGCTCCACCTTGTCGTGTTGCCACTTCCTCAGGTTCCCCAACTCCGTGGCCCTCAAGTGTGTGTAAGGGTTGCGTTCTGCTGTCGCTAGAATGCTTAACAGCTTTTCCTCGCCGCCAAAACCCCTCGTCAAGGTCTTGAGTAATGATTCTTGACCGCCTTTCTCAATGTTGAGCTTTGCAATGTAATCATCCAGTACCTCCAATTTTCGACTTGTGAACGCTAGATACCCATCGTCGCTAAGCTTGAGTAGCTTAAAAGCATCATCGACGGATTTACCACCGTCCAACCAAGTGGTTAGTTGCTCAGCCCGCAGCTTCTTTGCTAGCGCCGCCAGCTCCGTTGTAGACCCTACGTTCCTTTCCGTATACACTAGCGCTTTCGCCACCATCGTCTCCGTAGCGGGAAGTGAAAACACTTAGTAGTGAGATGGGATTATCCGGGTACTTGTTGTTGAACATCGCAATGTACTTGTTCAAAGCGTCCAGTTTTGAGCTTCTCAAAGCAGCCGCGGTTTCCTTGACCTTAATTGAGATGTATTCACTCCATTAGCGGATTACTTTGCCGGTTGCACTCACCACAAGCCAGTCGTCAAAGTCAAAAGAAAACTAGTTTTGTCAACCGTTGATCACGTGAATTCAAATTAGTATATTCACGTGATCAACGTTCGCGACGCGGTTACACACTGGACCCTTTGAATAATATTCACGCGATCATGTGACTGCAGGTATGATCTCGAATTACCTAATATCATGGCCGTTGATCGCATCCACCTACTGCGTTGGTATGTTATTACAAAGGCGCGTTAGTTTGCTTTCAACTCTTCAGGTCGAAAGCGTAGTATGTTTTCTCAAAAGTCGGTTTGTAAAGAAAATTATGCTGATTTCCAAAACCTCAAAACGGCAATTTTTTTTTAGAAGATTCGCTAGAAACCAGTAAAAAGGATATTTCGATTAGGTCACAACCCTAATAATTACTTAGGTCTGCCTGATACCGGTACTCATTAAGTAGCGCACCGTAGATTATTGAGAGGAAATTATTGCAATTATTGCGGCATCAATTTATTTTCCGCAGGCAAATGACTTGCTTCTTTTTGTAATATCTAGCTTCTTGTCAATCTGTGTGAGAACTCCAAGCACAATCTGTCGTCTACCTGTTCTGTAGGTGATAGCTGCACGAAGGCGATCAGAAGCACCCTCTTGTTGTATCAGTAGGTGTTGGTCGTGTTCGGCAACCCCCCACTCGGCTATCGTTTCGGTCAAAATACCGCGCAGCCATTGCAATGCATCGCAAAGTGTCGAAACTTCGGTACACGCAGCTGCAGCTTCATTTTGGTTTCCATTTGGCGTCGTATCTGCGAGGAAGTTCGGTGGCAATATTTCCTCCAGCGAGCTCTGACGGTCGATACGGATCACTTGCTTCATCAAGCGCCACGGACCAGCACGATCCTTACCAATCTCGACGTCGACATAGTCCCACTCATTATCAGTCAGTGCAAAGCCATAGTCAAGCAGTAGCTGGAAGTTGGACCGGCGTCCGTACGAGTTGAACACCTCCGAGTCCTTCGCAAAGCTCGTGGTGGCCGACGGATAAAGTCGAAACAGTCCGCTGCCGTTCACGTCGAAGTCGTATTTGGTGGCAACAGTATTGTGGTTGAGGCAGTCTGCGAGCGGCACGAGAGCCGTCCAGGGAAGTCTCCGCCCAAACGTCCTCGCTTGGATCGTTTTCCATGCGAACTTAAACTTCTCAAAAGTGTAGAGCGTCTCGGGGAACTCCCCCGCGTACTTTTCCTGCAGTCTCGTCATCACCCGTCGGTAGTAGATATTGATCTCGGAGGATCGTCGCACCGCTGCACCCACGAGACGCTCATCGTGCAGCTCTCGAAGCTCGTCGTGTGTCCAGTCCTGTACGCTTTCAGGGGACGGCAGGATGGCTAGGTACGGATGGAAAAAGGAGCGCTGCTCCAATAACAGCTCGCGTACGATGAAGAGCGCCATTACAGGATCATCACGCGTGAAGACGTCGCGATTGCTCCTGAACACGGGGCCTAGCTGCGGGTCCTGCCAGCACATTTCCTCCGAAATGAGGAGGTGCCGAGGGATGCTGAGCATGGGCTCGTTCGTCGCAATGTCCTCCGTCGCCACGGCGCCACGCAATCCATTGGGCGTCGCCACTGGCCACTGCAACTTTGGGAACGTCGCGCCGTTGTCCTGCAGCCACTGCAGGAAGCGCAGCTCATCCGGCGAAGCCATGACCCTTTTTAACGGAATGGGTATTTTTTCACGTGAGAGTGCATCAAAGATTTTGTCCTTTTACCGGTATTTGATTGATGTAAGGGGTAAGCCATTTTGGAGTAGGTACTGTTGATGAAAACCTACATATATAGTCAATTTACTTTTGCTTCTCGTTTTGGTAAGCCTGTATTCCTTCCACCCACGAGCTCCAGGTGACCCCGTCTGGGCAGAATTGGCACGTGACTCCTAGTCTCGATACATCTTGTACATTGCGATACTCATCGTCGAAGAAGAGCATGTCCTTGTACGCCACTCCACTATGCTGCAAGAACTGATTAAAGTGCGCAGCTTTGCACGTCGGATAGACCTCCACAAAGCTCGCAATTTGGACATCTCGCCCTTAATATCCACCTCAATAAGTCGCATACATTCCTTCGCAGCCTCAATCTCCCCTGTACGCGACGCAATGGCAATCTTCGTCCCCTCGAACTGCGCGTCCGTCTCAAGGACTGTGAGCACCTTCTGCGGCTCTCCCATAGAACACGCCCGCTTTAAAGAAATAATTTTCTAAATTAAAGAAGACCTAATTTGACGAACTAGATTTATTCATTTCTAATGATTGCCACAACCAAACCACCCATGAACTGTCCTGCAGTGGGCCTCGGGGGAAAGAACCAGGAGCGCCACATATACTCGTCGAGGTAGGAGTCCAATTGATCTCTTTTCATGCCTCTCATTGACTTGATGTGTGTTTTGATTCGGGTCTCCCACAGGCCCTCTATCGTGTTCGTGTGGGTACCTGTGTTGGGATCTACAAAGTTCTCGGAATGGTTAACCCAACTATGAGAATAATTCATTGAAAGCATAGTCCTGTTGTTCTCCAGTGTGTGCTGCTTTCCTCCTCGGTCGCAGACGTAGCTAGCGAACATATCTGACATGACATGTGTCCTGCCTCACACAAAAATAAACTTGTTAGTAACGGAAAGTAGTAACGCAGATTTAAATACGTACCCCGGCTTAATAAATCGCTTAATTACGAGAAGTAAAGTCTCCTTTGTGCGTTTATCGTACACAATCCGCCCAAACCAACGCCCACTACCTCGTTCTACACCTCCAAAGAGCCAGAATTCCTCGTATCGCCGACCGCGGCGATACTTCTGTTTCTTGGCCAAGCTGGTTTCGTCAATTTCAACAACTTTGCCTTGGCCGCCAATCTACATACACGCAACAAAAGTTAAATACTATGGATACAGCAACATTACAGCAACATTAGAGCAACATTACCTTAAAATCAGCTTTGAGTAGCTCTTTCGAGCATGTTGCACGGCAATATGCGTACCAGTTTTGGACCGTCGCCTCCGTCACCCCAGCCAACTCAGCCGCATTGGCCTGTGGTAGACGCATGCACCACGCAAGTAGGAGCCGGACAGCGCTGCTCAGCTTAATCTTAGCGTCGTTGAAGAAGGAATTGGTCAGCATACCAATGGAATTCTCTTTTCCATCGGCATGCTGCTTGCGACGGCAACAGCGCCATCGCTTCCGCGCGAGGGAGAGGCGCATCGGCTGAAAACACAGGGGGCAGTGCTTGGCCTTGTCGATTAGCCCCACCTCCATGCACCAGTACACACACCGGGGCTCATCACATGTGACCTCCATCACCCTGTCCATAGCAAAAAGACTGGAGTCCTCGATGTGGTACTGGTACGGCGTACGAGGCTGGGTAGGGACTTCGGGGGCTGGAGCTGACATGGATTGAGGCTGCCTGTGACTGGGGAGAGAGACTGCAAAATGAGTTAAACTGTGTGGCAGTGGGGGCCGTAGCGGGCGTATTTTCAATTCGTATACTAAAACGAAGTGTAGTGGTTACGGGGAAGTGTTCAATTGGGCGGGAAAGCGGGCTTGTTTCCTGGTGAGTCTCGCGCCAAATCAATAAGTGCCAATAATATGGTACACACATGTAACATCGTTTGTTCAGATTTAATTTTATTTTCAGATTTAGAATTAATCTGTCAGATTTAGAAAAGCGGGCGTGGAGCCCCTTCTGCACTTCTGGCAGTCCCTCCCCATAGCGATCAAGGACCGTCCCTGGGTCGTCGGACTTGGTGAACGGACCGCCATTCAACACGGACACCAGAGCGTGTAGTCGAAATCGAACACCACGAGGCGGGGGACATGAGTCCACAGCTGTGACGACGCTGCATCATGTGCTGTTGGCTGTGATTCTCGCGCCATCCGCCCCGTTCCTTATGGTGTGAGCAATCGATTATGATGTGGCGAGAGATTTTGCGATCTTATGGCATCTGCATAAGCCTCTATGGTGATAGAAGAGACCTTCAAAAGAGTGCCATAGTTTCTCAGCTCTTGGAAACAGAACCCCATTCTTCAATTTACTTTGAAAGCAAAGCAACTAAAACCAAGTCAAAAGTATGCCGAAAGACCTCGCACCGGATAAAAACCGCTCTACTGAGAGCAAAGACCCCGAATTCGCTGCTCGGGTCTTTCGTAAATGGACCTACATTCCGCAACTCGTGGTCTTTGACCTCGACTTCACTATGTGGTTCCCGGCCATGGATGAGTTGCACAACGAAAAGATCACCAAGGACCCCATCACGGGTGACGTCACTGATGCCATTGGCTGGCAAGTCCACTTCTACCCGGAGATTCACGCAGTGCTGAGTGTATTGAAGACGGACCCTCAGTTCCGTAACACGAAGATCGGCGTGGCGTCACGTATGGAAGAGATTGAGACAGCGAAGAAGGTTCTGGGTCTGATGGACGTGACGCTGCGTGGTAAAGACGTCGAGCAAATGATCAAGAAGACGCTGGAAGACATCGCAGACTTCGTCACCATCTTCCCAGGCAGCAAAACGACGCATTTCAAGCAGCTGAAGGAGCAGAGCGGCATCGCGTTTGAAGACATGCTGTTCAATGACGACGATTTGGAGAACGTGCACGACGTGAGTGCACTGGGCGTGGTGTGCTCGTATTGCCCCGAAGGTCTTACAGTAGCGTCGTGGCTACAGGGTATGGAGGATTTCCAGTTGGCCAAGATGCAGCAGAGCGCGTAGGTACATGTAGAAGAACACGCAGCAGAATATGCACCAAATCTAGAGCTTCTTTTTTAGAATTTGGATGCCAATCTTTCTTATCGTTGCTACATGACGAAATTGTCGCTGATCCAGACACCGTCAATGTGCCAATGCGAGTATCCACCATAGAGGATAAGTGCGATCGCATTTTGAGCTTGAGCAACGGCTGCAACTCCAGTATTCTGAAGATTTGAACCAAATTTTAAGCTTACATTCGAAATTGTGGCGGTCCAAAAAGTCTTTTGGTTCATAAGCATTTCACTGCATTCTACTACTGTCCACTGACAATTACGGTAACTCGGCACTCGAGTTTAATCCAAGTCCTAAAAAAAACTTAATTTGAGCGAGTGCAGACTGGTACCGCTGAAGTAGCGATCGATGCGCTAATAGCCCCAATGTCGAGCCAGAACGGATCGTCATTTGAAAACCCTTCCAGACCAGTGAGAGGCTCTTCGCAATCGATCGTGAGAGGCTGGAATTCGTCCAGAAACTCCATAGTCAACGCGTGCTCAACGTCATCGATTTCTGCTGTTGCGTCACTGCCAACTGCTCGTTCAACTGGCTTTGAAGTCTCCGTCGGAATAGTAAAGTTGATGTTATCAACGGTGGTCGGCGAGCATGGGAACAGGGCATCAAGTTGATCGATGGTCATACTGGCGTCGCTACTCAGCTTGAGTTGCTTCTGCTTACGCCGCTCGATCTTCTGACGGTATTTCTGTGCGTGAGTCATTGCTTGTCTGGTCGAACGAGTGCCGACATAGTTTGCAATGATCTTCCACGGTCCTGAAGGGTACATCTCCAGAGCTTCGAGGAAGCGTTCGTGCTCCTCAGTGGTCCAGAGCAATCGACTGCGCTCGTTCATACGCTTCTTGGACTTTTCACGGGTGAGACGAGCACGACGTCGAGCTGCTGTCACCTTTTCAGCTGATCGTGGAGGAATCCGGATGAGTTGGTTTCCATCCTGAAAAAAACCGTTCTGTACGACGGAGGAGATTGTCATGGTGTTTGGGTTTTTGAAAGTGTGATGGCACTTTTTGGAGGTGTGTGCACTACGATGCGAAAACGAGAATGAGGATTTGACTTCAATGTGAAAGGCTAAACACGTTGGTGTTGGGGCGCTTCAACTGTAAGGATACGTTCGCGCCGTTGTTGGTGCGACCGATCGTCTTCAGAGTGGAAATTTTCCTGATACATTGCGGTGAGCACTTGATAGATGGGCGGAGTGAGGAACGGCATTGGGTGGGAAAGAAAGACCAGTCGATAATCGAAAAACCCGCATATTCGGCTGCTGTGGAGCGGGTGGGAGAGTTTATCAAGTGGGTTATGATCACTTTGTACATTTCCACCCGTGATGAGAGTTATGTCTTTTTCGGAGGGTAAGCATGGGAAGTGGCTTTTAACGGCTCTCGTCATAAAAAGGTCGAAATCGACTTGACACCGGCATTTGATTGAAAAACGGATTTTCCGATACAAAAGACAGGTGAAACTCACATGAGCTCCAACACCACTTGAATCAAAAGTGCACATAGCGATTCGAACGGCGGAGACGCCTCTGCGTCCCACGTACTGTACAGTATTGCGCGCGGCCGATCCTGAGCCTGGTCACATGTACAGCGACGACCGAACAAACTTGATTGAACGTCGCGGATATAGTACGAGGCCTGATTATGGTTAGACCAGCGGAGACTATTAATACACGTGATACCAATGTACCGGTACAGAAGCTCTGAAACTGAAAGAAGGTATTAAACGAGGTGGCTGTTGCTGGGGCCATTGCTGGCAGGGAACCCGAAAATATAATTTATATCAATTTCAAAGGACATCGAGAAATACATAACGCGCGGCAACCTAAGAACTCAGCAAATAAATAATTGGAGCGTGGACATTGCAAACGTAAATTATTAGTGAAATAAACTACCAAGCCTGGGTGAAGCCGCCTAAATGCAAGCATCCACGGTGGTGAAAGAAGAGAGTAGGTTTTGTTGGGGTGTTCCTGGAGTTGCAGAATGAGCTAGAATATGCGATTCGGAGGGCTCCAAACCAACCACAAACTGTAGGTAGCTGTTGTCCGGGAAAATAAAAGTTGGGTCGTCGTACACCAACTTCGTAAATACATATTTTGCTGAAGCATTTTTCGTAAATAAATTATTGATAGAAACAATAAACAGTAATTGGCAATAAATATATTTATCGGGTTCCGTGAAGTGGAGAAAGCACTGTATAGTTTGATAAACGCAAAATTAAATCTAACGACTCAGCTTCAACTATAACGTGTTCCAAGGCTCGTTTCCATCGACGTATTACATTCGAAGTCGTCGACTTCCAGCAAAAAACCGCCGTCTTGCGTGTAGGGCAACGGCTCGTCGTGGTCGATCTCGCTCGGATGGAAGTTGTCGAGGAACTCGAGCAGCACGGTATGCTCCGTGGCATCGAACACTGGAGTGGTCATGGGCTCCGGCATCGACGCTTCTCGAGTGTGAGAGCTAGAATCCTGGGACGACGATTCGGCGCTCTCGATGCTGTCTCTGTTCTCTTTGAGCTTGCGACGCTCGATCTTCTGACGGTACTTCTGGGCGTGCGTCATGGTTTGCCGGGTGGTTCGTGTGCCAACATGGTCAGCTATAATCTTCCACGGCCCAGACGGATAAAGCTCTAGCGCCTCGAGGAATCGGTCGTGCTCGTCGGTAGACCAAAGGAGAAGACTCCTCTCGCTGGGTAGGTCTTGATGACGAGAGCGTCGCCTCCTCTTGGATCCGTTACTCTCGTCGGCGCGAATGGGGATCCGGATCAGTTGTTGCTGGTCCTCGCTGTCCCCTTCGAATAATCCGCTCTGAACGACATCAGAAATCGTCATGCTGAAGAGGTACAGGGTTTGTAGGTAGTACGGATGGGTAGTGTTCAGGTCCACTGCCGTGTGTGTTGCTCACTGAAGTAAATGAAAAGTGAGATGAAATAAGCATGTGGTCTCGTGTTCAGAAGCTGTGCCGTGTTGCATTTTGCCAGACGTGCCCGACATGAGGTAGTGAGCGCTCAGGTGGAGAGTGTGGTGTCCTTTCCAAGCTGGTTCATCTGAAGATACAAGTCCCTGGCTATTATCCAGATTTATTTCTCGAAGCGAGTGGCACGCTGCACTATGTGCTGCACACCGCTGAATTGATCGGCAAACGTAGGACAAAGGAAAGGATGCACACACCGATTCGACACGCTGGTGACTAAGGGGATAATCACCCGGAGCAATTCGAGGCAAAATGGGTCAATTGTAACCAAGCTGATCATTTTTGACAGGGTGATTTGTTTTCAAATACAATTAAACCCATTCGTTACCGGTCTCTTTAGCATACCACATCATTGATATTTGTGTTGTTTCGATCGGCTAAGAAGTGGATTTTGGAACAGAAAAGTGGGCAGCTCATGTGGATCAAATGTACGGATCACGCGTTGAAGTTGGTCAGGCGAGTGTCGATTCTATTGCCGCTGCTAAAATAGCGGACGGCTTGCTGTTCAGGGCCAGCAATGCTGGCACCGTGACCTTTTGTGTGGCGTTCGTCTTGCTTCGTACGAGCTATGCACTTGCGCCTACAGCCCAACGAAAAACGGAACCCGGGCGGTTAGGTCAGCAAATCTTAATTACGATCTGTTAATCAGTCCTGCTGCTCGCAAGGAGACGCTGTGCAACCGTGTATATATTAATAATACCCCGCAGTACGTGCCGGGAGTGAGAAGGACGGCAGCTCGTGGCCGTGAGATCTCAGCTGAGGTGGCATCAACGAAAAAGTCTTGCATGAAAAATGCTTCAATTTGAGCTCCACTGGTTGATTGAGTCTTAGAACTAAGGCATGTTCTCAGGTTATTGAGCTCGGTAACACGTGGATCATTTTACGCAGCTGTTCTGGGCCACCATGTAGCTCCTTAGTTGTTTACTTGATCTCTTGGAGTGAAAAAAATTATATCAACAGAGTTTTATTGAAATTAGGACCGTCGTTTAAAAGCTGATACTAACGATATAATGGAGAAGGTTGCTGTCACGTGCAGACCTACTTGCACTGGACTACGGTCGCAGCACAAGCAAATAAAACGCGCTCCTCGTTTTCGAGAAGGTTTTTCAGGAAATTAGAAACTCTTGTCAGCTGGCTAAAAATACTTCAAGAAAGCTAGCTGTTTTGCATGGGGCAGAAATGATTTCGAGTGCACTGTGATGAATATCGAGTGCAGCTACAAAACGGTCGAGTCTTAGCTAGTGCTAACGCCCCAAAATGAACGAGCTAGCTCTTATCGCTGCGGCAATCTTGTCACAATAAAAAAAACACGTAGATGGACTCAACAAGTCGATGGCGAAGATATTCCCTACGCAGGATAATACAGTGGCAGAGAATTAATTAGTTCAAGGTAAAGAGCAGTGAACAGTTAATTAAGAGCACAGCCCGTCGATGAGATACGCCTTAAAGGTCCCTTTGCGTTGTAATTTGATCGTATCCCCCACTTTCGGCACCTCAACCATATTTTGCACTCGATAATACATCAAAGTGCACTCAAAGCCATCTCGTTTCCTTTGCATGTTCTATTAACAATTACTCCTCGCATCTACTGGTAGCTATCACCTGCATTTTTAGCTAGAAATGAACTCCCACCACTAAGACGCTGTCGTGCGAATACAAAAGAGGAGTTGTGTGCTCGATCTCGCTTGGTTGAAAGCTATTTACGAACTCCAAGAGCACTGAGAGCTCAGTGGCTTCATCTAGCAGACTAGTTGCTGCTTTAGCTGTCAGCGTTTCGGCTGATGGGCTGGTGAGCTCGTCTTCCGAAGACATATCGCAAGACGAATCGATGCTGTCCTTGCGGGGTTTCAACTTTCGTCGCTCGATCTTCTGTCGGTATTTCTGAGCATGTGTCATTGTCTGGCGTGCCGTTCGTGTCCCGATGTAGTCAGCGATCGCTTTCCAGGGCCCAGACGGATAGAGTTCCAACGCCTCGAGGAATCGGTCGTGCTCGTCGACCTTCCATAACTGTCGACTCCTCTCGGTCGGTGAGTCACGGCGCCGGGAACGCCGTCTTCGTTTCGACTGAGCAGCTTCAGCAGCTCGAGTTGGAAGTCGAATCAACTGTTTGTCTTTGACGTCTCCTACAAATAAGGCGCTCTTCACAGTCTCCGAAATTGTCATGTTGGGCGGCTATGGATTGTTGGTCGACTGGGACAATTCTAAACTGAGGACGGATGTGCTGGCCTGTTCAGAGCCTTGTTGTATTTTACCACACATGTGCATTGCGATCGGACGCTTGTCCATTCCAGCCGGAAATCCATATGTAAAAATTAGGTTTTAGTCGGTGACATATCCGAATGATTTACTAGTAGGCTTATCAAAGATATGTATTGTGGTTTTCAGCCTTTTTGCCGCCCGTTTTAGCTCCTCCTATCGGAGGGGCCCGATTTGTAAACCGGGCATCCGATAGGGCTCGGTGCACCTATATCGGGGCCTAAATAGGAGCGTTCACAAAGAATCAGTGGAGGGATTGTGCTCGTGAGGGCTGACTCCCCAGCGGACGGCCAAGAACAACAAGAACAACCAGGCGGAGGGGAGCGGGAACGAGACGCGAAGAACAAGACAAGCAACAATCCGGCGAATTGGAGAGCCCAACAGAGCGGACTAATAAACGTGCTGTTAAGGGAGACGCCGCGTTGATGGGCCGTGGGTCTTTTGAGAACAGGTACTGTGGTGTATAATGAAGATGCCTGCTGCTCCCTGCTTACTGTAATTTTGCCGATTGTACAGATCATAAGCAACCTACAGTCAAATCGCATACGCGGTTGTCTGCAATGGAGAAGCAGGTAAGTGGACCGTGTTGACGTTGATTCCTATAGTATGTGTTAATGCAATGTTGCTTGTTGTGTACCGTATAGACTCATGTAAATGGATATGAACTCACGGGCGCCGCATAGAGGCCCCCAATGCATTAACATGAACGGACGTGTGTAGAGCGACCATTGTGTTCCTCACATGCTGCACGTGGTGTTAGTTTGGGGACTCTGACATCTTGTCCAGTTGCTATTTCTGGGATAAATTGAGGACGAGCAGCCGACAGCTACGTCCTCGCTTCAGAGCGTTAGAGACTTATGATGATGACTTCTATTCTGATAATTCAATCCACTGACAAGTCTTTTTTTCATGCGTGTCTAGTGCAGCTACAAAACACTTCAAGAGTCTGACTTACTTCAATATTTGCGCTGTTAGTAGATCGTGCCTCTCGCTCCCCCGCTCTGTTACGATGGATAACACACCCGTTGCAGCCTTTGGCGAAGGTGTGGAGACAGCGGATACAGCACCTTGGGCTGTCAATGCCCTTGGTTCTCCTGGCGACGGGCCTCCGCCACTACCGTTAAGGGGGACTGCAATCTTGATCACACGGGTTGGAGAACCTTTAGGGAGGGCACGTGGTGGATGGCGAAGTAATGTGGAATTTGATATTGGCGAAGGATACGCGGTGTTTAAGGAAAAGTGCATCGCAAGATATGAAGCTCTAATTGCTGGACCAGAGGCACCGAAAAAACCGCTTGCTCTACCGGGAGATGTATCCATCTACTTCAAGCGAACCAAGAACGACCCTCAGGCAAAGTACGTTAAGTTGACGACTGCAAATTTTCTGTCTACACTGCAATACTGCTGGAAGCTGCTGACCGTAGAGGACTAACGACAACTCGGTGATTTTCGGTTTGAAGCTTTTCTGTATGTTCAGCGAGCTGCTCAACCAGAGCAACTTCACCGCGCCACAGCCCGTCGAATTGAGCAGGCACGCATGCAGCGAGTGGCTTACGAGACAGCAAATGCTATACAGTTTGGAGAAATTACCGCGCAGCACCTCGACGTCGTGAATGCTAGGAGACCGGAGGCCTCTCCGTTTGAGGTTCCGGCTGATAATACCACAGCACAGGCAATGGAATTGGATCGACAGCGTGAGTTGCTTCAGCCACAGGAGAATGCTGCACGAGACGCTACCCAAACAGCTTCAGTTAAAGTAAGGCTGGGTGGCATGTGGGTGCCTATGGAGGTTGGATATTTTGTCGCTTCGCCGAGCAATAGGTTTACCGGATCACGACATTTTTTCACGGGGTATATACCACGAGTTTACGCCTACACAACCGACTAACGGCGGGATGGACGATGATGACCACGCCGAAGACGAACCGATGTGATAGCTACAGATGCAAACCACTTGGTAGCAGAAAAACACAGTATATTCAACCAATATATCGTTACTCCATAGAATCACTTGTGTGCATTAGCTCATCAAACGTTTGCTGTCGTATCCAGGTCTCCATGTAGCCACAGTGCTGGAAGGTCCCGAAGCATCCTTTTTCCTCGTGGCGTGTACACGCACGCATAGCAACATCCAAAACTCGTTCCGGGTACAAGCGAAAAATTAGATTGGCATACTTTTGTAACCAACGCTTTAGGAGCCCAAAGCAAGGCTCTATAGGATTCAGTTGTGGACAATATGGCGGCAGGAAAATCAGTCGAGCGCCACACTGGTGAATTGCGTCTTGTAACTCAGGATACGCATGGATCTTGGCATTATACATAATCACAATAGAACGAGGTAATGGCCACGAGTTCAGATGCGGGATGATGTTCTTTACAAATGCAGCGTGAAACCTCTCTCTTGTGAACGTCCCCTCAGTTGATTCCCACGCGAAAAAACCGTGCACATCAATAGCAGCCAACATTGAGAGTCTTTTGCCCCGGCGAAATGGAAGCTTGACGACTGCACGAGTGTTTCTCTTCGACCAGCCATATCGCCGCTCAGCGTGACGCCCATCTTTTGCTGTCTCGTCCAAAAAAACGAGTTGCTCAGCAAACGAAAAAATAGGGAGCAACTTTGAACGGTAAGCTTCAATTTCTGCCGGCACCGCTTCTCGAGCTGCCTTTGACAGAACTTTTCGGCTGAGATTAAGATCAAAATTGAGGACTCTGCAAATTGTTGCTGTCGAGATCGTCTTAATATCTGGAAAGTTCTTGATAACAAACTCGCGAAGCTCTTCAATGTAGAAAGTCGGGTGTGCGTTAACGTAGGTTTCTACAGCGGATAAAACTTCAGGAGGCCATCGTGCAGTGGTCTGGCGAGGGTGGTCCTCGTTGACAACGCCCTTTTTCATGAAAAGAGCATACCAGCGTCGAAGTGTTCGCTGCTTTGGTCCGAACAGCTCGGACACGTAGGCGGTTAAGATGTTGTAGACGTGCATGAGAGCCACAGCACGCCACCGGAAGTCATCGCCGTAGGTCATCGAGAAGCTGCCAATGTACAAATGACCTGCACGATGAATGGTCTGCTGGTTGAACGCAAGCCACTTCGTTTTGCCGCTAAAAAGTGGCAAAAGTGGCAGTTGCGCTCTAAAGCTGAGCTCCATACACCTCACAAATCCTAATATCAGATCGTTTTTAACTTTGTATGTTCGCCAAATCGGGACCATTTGCTAAATCGTCTCGAGATCGAAGGTCTCTGCTTTGCCAAAATGGATGAAAACCACAATACAACTAAACAGTACAAAATCATCATTATGTTGGAGCTGGGCATGACCCGCTTGTATATTCGTTTAATGATCGCTCAATTTGGCTACACTCAGAGCTATTCAATCACTGTAGTTTTAAAAGATTTTTGGCTTCCTTTTAGAGATTACATCACGATGAGTTTCATTTGGTACTAAACATCCGGATGTTTTGGAACTCAAGGTTAGGTTTTATTAAATTGAAAATCTACTATAATCCATGAGGATAATACGTATCGGTATGAATACCAGCCGATTGGGCAAATCTCGTCATCTTTGTTTACAAACTGAACTTCATTTGAAAGCGTTAACAAAGCTGTAAAGGCAAAAATCTGGAAACGCCCGTGTTTTCTTTCACATAATTTATATGGTTAGTGCTAGTTTATATTAATTTTCATCGGTAACAAACTTGTGAACATACCCTCTACAATATATAAAAAAAACAAAAATAGCTGGCGTGAAAACTACATGTATGATGAACGAGCTAACCGATGTTGCGTACTATAGCTTGTAGTAGTTGGAAATCCAACATAGAACAGGATATAGCCACGACTAAAAGTCTTATGTATTTCCTGCGAGCACGAGCGCACATGTTATTTCGTCTTGTAGTCAGCAAACTCGATGTCCCCTTCTCACTCGCGGCACGTACTGCGGGGTAGACACGGTTGCACGGCGTTTCCTTGCGAGGCTGGTCTCCGAAAGGAAACCCGCATCTCGGAGCAAAACAGCAGGCTGATTAATTTATTATAGATTAACATATTATGTTAATCAGCCCTGCTGTTTTGCTACGATATTATCGTAATTAAGATTTGCTGACCTAACCCCCCGGGTTCCGTTTTTCGTTGGGAAGATGGGAGGCCTGCATAGCTCGTACGAAGCAAGACGAACGCCACACAAAAGGTCACGGTGCCAGCATTGCTGGCCCTGAACAGCAAGCCGTCCGCTATTTTAGCAGCGGCAATAGAATCGACACTCGCCTGACCAACTTCAACGCGTGATCCGTACATTTGATCCACATGAGCTGCCCACTTTTCTGTTCCAAAATCCACTTCTTTGCCGATCGAAACAACACAAATATCAATGATGTGGTATGCTAAAGAGACCGGTAACGAATGGGTTTAATTGTATTTGAAAACAAATCACCCTGCCAAAAATGATCAGCTTGGTTACAATTGACCCATTTTGCCCCGGGTGATTATCCCCTTAGTCACCAGCGTGTCGAATCGGTGTGTGCATCCTTTCCTTTGTCCTACGTTTGCCGATCAATTCAGCGGTGTGCAGCACATAGTGCAGCGTGCCACTCGCTTCGAGAAATAAATCTGGATAATAGCCAGGGACTTGTATCTTCAGATGAACCAGCTTGGAAAGGACACCACACTCTCCACCTGAGCGCTCACTACCTCATGTCGGGCACGTCTGGCAAAATGCAACACGGCACAGCTCCTGAACACGAGACCACATGCTTATTTCATCTCACTTCATTTGCTTCAGTGAGCAACACACACGGCAGTGGACCTGAACACTACCCATCCGTACTACCTACAAACCCTGTACCTCTTCAGCATGACGATTTCTGATGTCGTTCAGAGCGGATTATTCGAAGGGGACAGCGAGGACCAGCAACAACTGATCCGGATCCCCATTCGCGCCGACGAGAGTAACGGATCCAAGAGGAGGCGACGCTCTCGTCGTCAAGACCCACCCAGCGAGAGGAGTCTTCTCCTTTGGACTACCGACGAGCACGACCGATTCCTCGAGGCGCTAGAGCTTTATCCGTCTGGGCCGTGAATATTATAGCTGACCATGTTGGCACACGAACCACCCGGCAAACCATGACGCACGCCCAGAAGTACCGTCAGAAGATCGAGCGTCGCAAGCTCAAAGAGAACAGGGACAGCATCGAGAGCGCCGAATCGTCGTCCCAGGATTCTAGCTCTCACACTCGAGAAGCGTCGATGCCGGAGCCCATGACCACTCCAGTGTTCGATGCCACGGAGCATACCGTGCTGCTCGAGTTCCTCGACAACTTCCATCCGAGCGAGATCGACCACGACGAGCCATTGCCCTACACGCAAGACGGCGGTTTTTTGCTGGAAGTCGACGACTTCGAATGTAATACGTCGATGGAAACGAGCCATGGAACACGTTATAGTTGAAGCTGAGTCGTTAGATTTAATTTTGCGTTAATCAAACTATACAGTGCTTTCTCCACTTCACCAGCAATGGCCCCAGCAACAGTCACCTCGTTTAATACCTTCTTTCAGTTTCAGAGCTTCTGTACCGGTACATTGGTATCACTTCGATGGCTTTCGACACGAGTGTAGTCTCCGCTGGTCTAACCATAATCAGGCCTCGTACTATATCCGCGACGTTCAATCAAGTTTGTCCGGTCGTCGCTGTACATGTGACCAGGCTCAGGATCGGCCGCGCGCAATACTGTACAGTACGTGGGACGCAGAGGCGTCTCCGCCGTTCGAATCGCTATGTGCACTTTTGATTCAAGTGGTGTTGGAGCTCATGTGGAGCTCATGGGGTTTCACCTGTCTTTTGTATCGGAAAATCCATTTTTCAATCAAATGCCGGTGATGTACCCTTCAGGACCGTGGAAGATTATTGCAAGGTTCAATATGAAAAGCTATACCCAACGTGTTTAGCTCTTCATATTGAAGTCAAATCCTCATTCTCGTTTTTGTATCGTAGTTCACACACCTCCAAAATGTGCCAAGTGCATCGCTACGTCTCCAAACATTATGTCTATAGTGTGGGCAGTCATTCGTCTGTACTATTGTGCGTTCTATTCGAAATTTCCGCTAGCATACAGAATGCGTTTTGGCGCTAATACAGAATAATCCTCTGACTCGCCATCTTCATTCATGACAAGTGCGCGGAGTCTTCAGTGCGAGATGCGCTGTCACTTTAACTTCAACGTGTATCTGGTATCTTATTGGATAATAAAAAAGGTTTTCTTAATTTTGACCTCTAACAACGCAGCGTCGATTCGCCGTTCGCTTCGCGCCCTTTCTCCGAATCGTCCCGCTTCGGCAAATTGGGTACCATGGTATAGAATCAGATATGGCCATCTTGATTTCAAACTTAAATATCCCGGATAAGGTTTTTCATATTCTAACGATTCATTGCAGTAATTGGGCAACATGTAATGAATTAAGGGGCCTGTGACACTAGCTCCACATATTTCGCTGTAAGTGTCGCTACCGATACAGACTCCGCCGCCTTCACAAAGTCACTGGGGATCTTCTCGTCAACCATGAACGATCTTGCGTGGTCAACAGAGATGAAGTCACCTTTGCCAAGAACCGTAAGAAGGAGCGCTGCTTGAAGGAATGCCGTCTGCTTCTCATTGGCGCCAAACGTGCACTCTGGATTAATAGCCTCACACATTGTCAAGCGGTCTGAGCGAGTGAGCGCCACCGCGGTCGTGTTGATCTTCCCGCTGGCATCAGCACGAGCCAGGAAATCTTCAGCGAGTGTGATGTTTATCTCCATCGGGTCGTGGCCGAAGTAGATGTCGGTGCGCACCAGAGACGCGTCGTGTTCCGGTAGAACGTGTCGACCCAGATAGTCGAGTGAGAAGATCTCTGGCACTGGATTAACCTGGACGGTAGCCGTATCATTGGCGATGTTAAACACCTCCATCATCACGGCTTTCAGGTCAGCCTTGGCGATGTTCTGGCCATTGCGAGGCAGATATCCGTGGTTGGCAAGCGCGTTAAGTGCGGGGCATGGCGAGCGACGGAATGGCGCAGTGGTGTTGGGTACACTTGAGCCTTCAGTAGCAGAAGGCTTGTGGTATTCACCGACTTGTAGCTCTGCGGAGGAGTCACGGCAACCCTCACTTTGTGCTCGGACCGAAGCTGTGTCGGTAATGGCAAAGAAAGCGATGGCAGCTACGAACGTAGCGCGGAACATTGCAGTTGAGGAGGAAGTTATCCGTCGGGAGTCGAAGCGAATTGTTAAACGATCAAGAAACAAACTGGTCCACAATACAGCAAGGAATTGCAGCGACACCATCTTTGCTTTGCTGGTGGTCCAGATTGCGTTAGCTTTCTCGGTTAAGTAAAGTGGAATCACTAACGCAGCATCAATGAAAGGTACAGTTCTACTTTATTTACCTACCTGGAACTGCACATCTAGGGTGCGACTGATCGCGATTCACAGACTCTGTTCCATACCAAAGCACTTACACGTACGGCAAAAGGAGAAGTATCATGGAGTGTCCAAAGTTATATGTTTAATAGAATTCTTGTGAATGTTGCCATAAATAGTTTCGGATATGAATACGTCAGCGCATGACTGGCAAATCGAACGACCAAACTGGGAATGCCGGGCACCGGCTTCAGCAGCAACCAGTAGCACGGCGGTGATTACGGCTTGTCCTCACGTCAACAGACACGACATCGACCTGGTGATCGCTGATTAATTTTAATAAAAGTGAAAGTCCTACTTGGTGTTTTAAAAATGGGAACATCAACTGTACTATTTATGTGAGCATAATTGCTTAAAAATTCGCTGCTTTTTAATTGCCTGAACGAGCCATGCATTCCCAATCTTGGGTCCCAAGCCCCCATTAGAATTGATCTACCTTGAGAAGGGCTGTAGATGGTCCAGGTCTCGTGCTCTGAGCCGTTCTGCAGCAGAAATGATTTCGTACTTACGAATTTACTTTCTATAAATTTCCTCGAAACAGGATTTTTAAAGGATTTATCTAGAATTACGGTAAGACCAGGATTCGTCTTTATTATAACCCCCACATGTACTTCAAAGTAGTTACATGATGTACCAGGTTTCCCTGACCGTGCAGCAACCTACTTAAATCACGTATGTTAGGATAGATTAGCTACGGCATTTTAATAGTATTGTATGCTTTCACAACGCAGTGTGCATTAGTTCAGTTCAAGTTTGATTGGTTTACGAACGCGACGCTGTTCTAGCAACTTTCTATCCGCTTTCGCGTGCCTCAAATGCACCACTCATTCATGAAGCTAGAGCAACAAGCTCTGCCGACTTCGCCCCGAGCATTGCGACTGAAACGGGCTCCTTGGACTTCACAAAGTCCTTAGGAATTCGTTCGTCGATTAGGAACGCTTTCGCATGATCAACAGAAATGAAGTCACCTTCACCCAGCGCCTTCAGCAGCAGTGCCGCCTGCAAGAAAGATTTTTTCTTCTCGCTCTCCCCAAATGTACATTCTGGGTTAATGGTCTCACACAAGGTGGCACGATCCTTGCGAACCTGGGCGATCGCAGTAGTGTTGATCCTGCCATTACTGTCAGCCCGACTCAACACATCGCCAGCCAGTGTCATGTTCACCTCCATCGGGTCATGTCCAAAGTACGCGTCCGTGTGCACCAGTGACGCGTCATGTTCGGGAGCGTGATGCGTGCTTAAAAAGTCGAGTGAAAAGACGTCAGGGACTTGGCCAACTTGCGTCGTTGCCGTGTCGTTGGCCATGTTGAACACGCTCATGATCGCAGCCTTCAACGCGCCTTTCTCGATGTTCTGTCCGTTGCGAGGCAGATATCCTTGGTTTGCAAGGGCATTGAGTGCTGGGCATGGCGAGCGGTGAAACGTAGCAGTCGTGTTGGGCACACCTGAACCTTTAGCCGCAGAGGGTTTGTAGTATTCACCAACTTGTAGCTGTTCGATAATATGCCAGTACCCCTCGGTCGGTAGAGTTCCTCCCGCTTGGACCGGGGCGATGTCACTAAAAGCTGCCAAAGCCATGGAAGCGGCGAACGTGGCGCGCAGCATTGTTTATGATTGAAGCAGGACTGTGAGTGTCAGCGTCCAAGCAAATGAGTAAGTGATTGTGACATTGTGAAGCGAACCTGGCTCACAATGCCAGCCTTTACCAGCAATGATCAAAAGCAGGGATGTTGTTGATCATTTTAGTACCGGTACTACTTTCCCGGTGATACAGAAGTCCCCTGCAATAAGCGGAGAGGGTCGTCTGATAAATTTCCATAGGGATATTAAAGTAATCAGGTGATTTGCTCGCATTATCTAAATCAACGTGATCCGATATAACAGGGGTATCGGAAGTGCAAGCTACGCTTTTTCAGGGGGTTGTGAACACACTTCGAAGCAGTATATAACTTGCTCCTTAACCTATTGAACACGATTACAGTACAACTTACTACTACACTATTGAATTGTTTTTTTGTTAATTTAGAAATTGATTCCTTTAGCGTTTCGGTGGTGCTGCAAGTCCTGACTGTACAAGCAATCTCCGGATTTGTTTGCTGTATAACTCGTATGACAGGTCGAGAAGAAGTAGGGAGAGGAAGAAGACGTTACTTGTAGGCGTCAAAAGACGAAGTGAGTACTTTATTAGTATTAGGAAGCCACCAATAGCTGTACACCAGCTATTAGTGTCTGTATAGTTTAAGCCAGTCATACCGACTTAAACAGGACCTCCTAAATCTCATTATAATATTTTGGAGTGACTAAGGTCAAGGTAATCAAGCTGTTTAGAGGCTACTTCAACAGCTGGTACCTTTGAGTCACAGCCTGTGAGCCACCCTCAGGGAGGGTACAAACAAACCAGGCTATCCATGCACCGCTGACTTGAACCCTCCCGTAGTCATAGCGCTGGAAGCCAGCAATTTATTTCTATCTAAGGGTATTCTTGCAACGGGGTGGCTTAGCGACATGTACGTTCAAAATGGTACATCTACAAAGACAACATTGACAGCCACTAATAAAAGTAGTATTAAGCTTCCTTGTCTCTCTCATTTTTCGATTTTTATAAGTAGTGTCATAAGACGCCAGCCGAGCCTAAGCCAGCCCGTATCATGCTCAGCAATGCTGAGCACTTGCCATTTTGCTAGCATCATGCTACCCAAATGCAACATAACTACTACACCTTTGCCAGTCCAAATCGGCGACAGTGTAAAGCAAAGTGGAACGTCCCGTAATTATTTTTTTTAATTATTGAAATTTATTTTTCTACACCTTTGCCAATCCAAACTGGTGATAGTGTAAACCAAAACGGAGTGAAGTTGCCGAAGTAACATCTAAATTTGAGGAATAATTTTACAAAATTAGGTTTTAGAGCAATGTAGATTTAGTGTAGTGCAAACTGGCAAGAACGCGAGTGACACATCCAGCAATACGAGCTACGGGCTCGCTGCGGAATGAAGTACACACAAAGATGTAAGGGGGCGTGAACCTGCGTATGGGCGCCAGAACACGAGAGTGTGGGTGCACACAGTGACCTCTCAGCTTGTACAGCCTGCATAATCATCGATAGAGGGACCAAGACGGCCAGCAACCCGACTTCAGTAGACAGAGTACATCAAGGATCAGAGCTTTGGGCTGCGCTTGCAGATGTTAACCGGCCGTGGGGAATGGAAGGAGAGGGGTTGCAGCTCTGAGTTTGCGACTCAAAAACGGCGCTTCAGCGATTGACGTGCCATCAAGCGCTCGTGTTGGGGCTGCTTGCCTGGACGGTCAGCGTTAAGAAGAGTTCGTACACTTATAACAGCGTCCGGTGCGGGGCGCTCGTGGCTATAGCCAATGCACTAATGTAATGTACGTGGTGCATGTGCAGTACTGTAGAAGACAAGATACTCTTATCGAGGCGACCATCGAACAAGAAATACTTCATCATTTTGCTTTACACTAAATCCGTATTGGTCTGGATTAATTTTGGGGATTTCTAATTTTTTTAAAAAAATAAATTTCTAAATAAGGGACACTCCGTTTTGGTTTACACTACCCCCAGTTTGGATTGGCAAAGGTGTAGAAAAAACCTGTCATGCAAAGTTGATTTAGTGTAGTGCAAAACTTTACGTGCCGTACTCCATAGGTTCGCTACGAATAGCTGCCGCCACTGACAACGCACAGTGGCGCGCTATCTTGTTAACCAAGCGCAGATCCATACATGGCAAGCTATGCTCTGCAGCGTTTTTAAGCAGCTGCATCCGGCGCTCTGTTTTCTCTCCGTGTGAAGCAAGAAACATTTCGTCATGACTTAAGGCAAGATAAGCCTTAATGCGTGCTTTTAATACACTAAAAAAACCTGCCGCACAGTAAAATAGACACAAATGTTAGTACATGTGCACGCTATAATTGTCTGTAAAACGTTCCCTCAATCGGGTTACACATGGGGGAGTATGGCGCCAACCGCAACAGCTCCAAGTCCTCCTGCTCAGTAATCAGATCCTCAGTCTGGCTATGAGCAGGAGCGTTGTCTAAGACAATGACAACCGTCTTGCCAGCGAAGTGGTCGCGGTACACGTCGTGGCGCTTGACCGCCTCGTACACCGCGTCCACAAACGCAGCATTGACCTCCATTTTACTGCTGCCTCTCCGTTTAGTGTAGTGCACCAGGCCCACCTCTAGGTGACACGGCGCATTGCAGCTGCAGGTTCGCTCCTTTGGAGGGCGGGAGTTTGACAACAGCACGCTGGCTAATTGGAGCTCGGCCCTGTGTACGTTTGCAATACAAATTATTTCATCGTAATACACAATGAAAGACCCCCTGCGCTCATGAGCCAGCAATGCTTCACCAAACTCCCTCCTCTTTTCGATATTCACATCGTTGTTACATGTTTCTGGCTCAACTCGAACCTATGCAATAAACGCTTGCCATTAGTACAATACAAATAAAATATAAATTAAAATAGAGCTTATTACCTGTTTCACAGTATACAACTTGCCACACAATTTCTTACTTATTGTGGAGGTGCTGACACGAACTCCAAAGTCGTAGTGCAGCATCTCCTGCATCTGCACGAGCGTGTATTGGCAGTTATCCTCCAAATATTCTACGAGGGCCTCCTCCATCTCTGGCGTGCACTTAGTGCATGTCGCCCGCGCGCCGCCTCTCTTCTTGATGTCCGGGGTTCCTCGCTCGACGATAGTTCGAGCCGTTGTAGCTGGAATTCGGTTGCAATCGGCTACTAAGGCCCAGTCCTGCCCAGCCTTGTGTGCGTCGAGAACGCGTGTCTGGGCCGCGAGGCCATGCTTTGGTTCTGTTGGCATGATGCCAGAAGAAGAGGTTTTGATGCCGACCACCAGTTAGCTCTGCACTAAATCGCCATTGCTCTAAAGTCAATTTTTGAAAATAAAAATTAAAAAATTCTTTGTCACTTAAGTTACTTCACACCGCTTTGCTTTACACTGTCGCCGATTTGGACTGTAGTAGTAAGCGCCAGCTGGAATAATTGCTGCATTTCAGCAGCGTTACTGGCGCCGCCAGATCCAGCACGCTCTTGATCAGCCTAAAGCCGACCCAGTCATGGACATATCGAAAGCGACCAAGTTCTACAAGGTCGACCTCGCGGTATGGAGCATCGTCTGCTGGAATTTGATGCTACTCGGATATTTGCTAAGTGCTGGAGAGACACTGGCCCAGTCGATTATTATGCGTGTGGATACAGTGAGCCAGAGAAGGAAGACCCCGTAGCCGACGAGCTCCGCTGCTATGCTATCGTGCCAAGGGTACTAGTCTCATGCGGACATGCTGGACATTTCTCATAGTTAAGCACCTCAGAACAGTCTTTTTTTAATTTTGGTATTACATATTACGAGGGAGAGGTGTACAAGCTGCTAAGCCCAAATTTTGCACTGAATAAAGAATCGTGCTTGCCAACTGTACATGTATAATACTTCCTCTGTCCAGAAATATAAGGCCACATTTTTTTCAAATTAATTTTTAACGCTGACACAAGCTTTTACCAACTCTGATTCGTTCAAATGAACCACCAATAGGCGCGTAGCACGTTACAGTTTGATTTGTTGTAAAAGCTCTAGTGGTTCTCGAGATATGGACGTCTGAAGAAATCATTATTTCATTTTAGACCAGCAAAATGACTGTTTTTATGCCTCCAGACCTTACCAAGCGCAAGAATTTGACACAAAAAAAAGAGCGAGAGTACGCTCTGTCTCTAATAATGACAGTGCCAGACAAGACCTACGCCCACGTTTCGGCTCTCCTCGAGTGTTCGGAGCGCTCGTGATGCGGTGAAGAACGGCAAATTGTGCGATGTAGAGAGCGATAGGGAGGGGTGCAGTCGCAGGAAATCACTGGTAGACGGCAAATTTCCAGGAGAGCTCGCAGAGAAGATCGCACTTACGCCACTCCATCTGCGAACCAACATTCGAACTTTAGCGGAGCAGCTCGGTATTGCCAAATCTACGCTGCATGTGTACCTACAATCTGGGTTGTTTCGAATTCATCACGCTCGACTAAACCCTCAACTCACGGATGAACAGCGCGTCGCAAGAATGGACCTCGCTCTAAAGTTTGTGGAACCTTCTGCTCGTGGTGGATATGAATTTGACTCTCTTCTCAATTACGTGCATTTGGACAAAAAATGGTTTTTGTTTTAAACAGAAAGAGAACACCATCTATTACTTAGCTCCAGATGAGCCCGCTCCTGACATTACCGTGTACAGCAAAAACTCTGTGGTGAAGGTGATGTTTCTCGTCGCGGTAGGTGGCTGAGCAGAACACAGTCTGGGATGTCAAAATTGGCACATGGCCTTTCATGGTGTATTAATCTGCGGTGCGAAAGAGCAAGAGCAGAGCCGCTGGAACGCTTGAGCTCAAACATATACGGTGGATCGTGACATATACCGTGCTTGCCTGGTCCAGTCGGTCATCCCAGAGATCAAGCGACTATGGCCGTCTGGAAAGTGCGTCCGCCTTCAACAAGACAATGCAAGACCGCATGTCTTATTGGAAGACGTGGCCGTGATGGCAGCCTGTACTGGCGAAGGTTAGGACATGACCCTCACTGCTCAAACCGCTAATTCGCCGGGCTACAGCGTGCTATACTTGGGCTTCTTTGCGTCACTTCAGACACTGCAGCATCGCAAAAACGCCCGCACGATCGAAAGCTGGTGAACAACGTCGATGCCGCTTTTCGAGCGCTTCCTTACGAGAATATAGACCGCGTATTCATGACGCTGCAGTCGGTATTTGAGGCTTACCTCAAGGTAGACGGGGGTAATAGCTACCGAATTCCGCATAAGAACAAGAAGAAGCTACTAAATGGCGCTGTACATGGCTTGCTTCCTCAAAAGCTTGGCTGTGATTCCGCAGTTTACCACAATGCGAAGAGTAGACTAAGCTCGTTTGTTTGTAGCAACCCAACAACAAATCGCACTTAATATCAAGCTGGCCTTATACTTCTGGACATGCTTAACTATGGGTCCGGCCTTATATTTCTGGACAGAGGAAGTAGTGATCAGAGCTTCTAATATTAGTATCGATGTTGGGAACGGTTTAGCTGGCTATTAATAGCTACAGAAGCAAAAAAAAAGGATGTTAGCAAACTTGTACTTCCTCTGTCCAGAAATATAGGGCCACATCAAATCAAAAGCTTAATCTTACCAAAAATTAAAATTGGCACTAGCTGATTAGTGATAAGAAACATTGTAACCGTCTTTTTGTCGTAAGCATCCAATAATTATCAATCGGCGGCCCAAAGGCGACATACCATTCATCACTTTCTCCAAAGTTACGATTTTTTATATGTACGTTCGATTTTTCGCTCGAATTAATTCATTTTTATAAAGGTAAATCAGGTGGCCTTCTATTTCCGGACGTACTTAGGTGCGACCTGGCCCTATATTTCTGGACAGAGGAAGTAAATCACTACACGGTTTTATGGCTTGCATTTCTTTGCAACGGAATTCTTCGCAATGTTAGCTTTCTCCTAAGAAGACCAAACACGAAATTGGGATCGTTGAATGTACAAAAATATGAAAAACGGGAAATTAAACAATACAATCGCATGTCGAGTCGTAATTATCCTTTATGACTTCTACGGAGAATCTTGTATGTAGACGACTGCCCATTTACAGAATTGACATAAAGGCTACATCGATCTCGTCTTTGTTTTCGTATGGTAGAGTATTGTGCGTTCAGCTCAAAATTTCCGAGTGCGGCTGAGAGATAATCCACTTGAGTACGAAATACGTTCCCTTAAGTACGATCTGGGCCGTTTCGAAATAACACAAAAATTGTATATGAGTGACTCACTTAAGCAAAACAGCAAATGCAAATTTGGTCGGAATTCGCAATACGAGATTGCTAACAATCTCTAATATAGCCGCTTCTACCGTATCTTCGGAAGATCACTATAAACCCATTCACCTTCCTCGACAAGATTTGCATACCAAACATGTCGGATAAGCGCCGGGCAAGCTAGAATCCGTGGGCACTGTGCAGCAGCTGGATTCAAAGCCGTGAGGGACGCCAGCATTGGCACCAATCAGTCTGGTGACAGCTTTTGGGATCGCTTCGCAGTGCATTTCACGAAGCCATACTCACCAACAGGAAAACTTTGTAAAAGATAGGGTCGCTAGTGGTCTTTCTTCACGCTTTTAAACGATCTCTCGCGACGTGCTGAAATTTGACGGGCGTATTGAGAAGATAAGAGTTCTTAATCAAAGTGGTGTCTTGCTGGGGGACCAGCAACAACAAGCTTTTGAGCTTTACGACGCGACAGTTGGGTCCAAGTTTCAATTTGTAGGTTGTTGGTACATTCTGAAAGCTTCAAATAGGCACGGAGTGCGAGCAAAAAAAAACATCCACGCATTCAAGCCAAACCCGCATTGTTCGGCAGCTTTCTAGGCGTATCTAACCTTTTACATCAGTGTATTGACGGTCAAGCAAGCGGTCATGTCGACCTGACCACAGTCAACGAAGATCAAAACCATTCCTCCAAGCGGCATAGAGTGCATCGAAGTAAACTAGATAAAGCTAGTATTTCCCTGCTCGCTCGCCAGGTCGAAGGTGCAGAGGTGATGAATAAGCTGTCAAAAGAGCGAATCGAAGCTGCGTAAGAACAAGTCGAATTGAGCCGGTTCTTAATCCAAGCATACTACAGCTCATGAATATCGAAATTTGAAACGGCAGTAGGTTATCGCGAGCAGACCGTCCGGCAAGATATCAACGGTATTGTCGGCATAGTCGGCCTTCAATCTTCTGTGGATGTGCCAGCTCTAACCGCTGCGGGGCATACACAAAGGGAGCAAAAGCATCGTGATATTACCGATTAAGCGATCGCTTAGCATTTAGCCTTTAAATTCATGGATCTTTTATGAATTTAATTTAGGCAAAGCTTTCAAAATTCAATTGTATTTCAAAGTGTAAAACTTACACAGCTCTTATTCTTTTCCACTACGTTGCCATAGCTCATTAACCAGGTCTCTTTGGAGTAGAAAATGCTTGGCCGTATTCTAGATCCTATGCAAAATTGCCACAAGATCAGGAAGCGACGAGCACGGAGGTTAGCATCGACCCTGTTTACGGCAACGTGAGGGTAGTAGGCAAGACGATTCGAAGGATCGAACAGGTACGCAAATCTATCGTCGATGTCGGCCTCATCTTCAACTTTCATATTGTGAAATATAGCGGAGGCTTTGACCACTGTAGTCATTGCTTCTATAGACCAAAGTCAAAAAGGTACTGCTAGAATCCCTCCACGTACTTGCAAACCTCAAAAGCAGTGAGCGATATCGCTACAGCAACTCTCTAGCCATTTTTCAAAATACCTCCGTTTCATATCGACAATGTGACTGATGGTTTTAACGAATACTGGCGAGTCTAGGTAGATACCATCGGCCAGGGAGTATATCGTATGATATCTTCTATCTGTGAACATACATGTTAAAAGTAACTTAATATTCGCATTAAAACGAGTGACATCATACCGCTGAGAACATAGTCGACCGGAGGAGCTTCTCCTCAAAGCAGCTTGTCGAATATTGGCCAATGTTGGTGGCATTCATTGAACCAGAAATTATGAAACGACAATGTGAAATTCACAACCGCCAATCGGCCCAAGCTTCAAGCACAGCTCTTTTCTTTTCCTTACACTGCGCAAAAGATGCTGGGCAGTTTTTCATTCGACGTGCATACAGTCAACAGACCCAAGCATACCAACAAATTCCCGCGTGGCATTATCATCTAGCTGTTGCTGTACGTCACTATCGGCTAGTGAACGCAAGTATTCTGATCCTAACAGGTGCATTATTGCTTCACGAAACCGTTTTAGAGACTCCAAAATGCTCGACCAAGTATTCCAAGGTTTTCGATAGCATGGTCGACCGAGGACGCGTATGCAAGCACACGTAACACCGCTGTAGCTTTAAGTAGACCTATACTTTCTCATTTTCCCGTTGCATCTGGCTTCGCAATTAAGAAATCGTCGTGGCTGACGACAGCATCGAGTATTCGAGTAAATAGCTTTTTGCGCATACTAAAGCGACGGCGGGATTTTACACCATTATAAGCAGACCAACTGTAGAGTATTATTCCTTTAAGCTATGTCCGTGAGAATCTCGTCGTTTGTTTGCTGAATGACCTGAATGAGAGCCACCAGGTGCTGGTCTGTTAAATGAAGGGGTATTTCGTATGCAAACAGGTGTGAAACAATGCACACTCCCCTTCATCGTTATCTAAGAGGTCTAGCATTCACCTCGCGTGCTGCTGCTGAGCAGCATTCATCGCGAAAGAAGCACTTCAACTCAAAAGATATAGCAGCAAATATAGGATCACCGTCGCAGATTCAGGATTTTGAAAAGTTTTTAGATACCATCCATTGAAACAAGCCGTCTTATAAAAAGAATTGAATTTGGATCTACCGCTGGCGTTGCTCTTATAGCAGCGCCAACGGTGGTTCAGGCTTGTAAACTACAAGACGTCGAGAACATTCCTGTCGGTGGACATGCCATGAGTAGGGAGAAGGGCTCATCTAAGCTGTATTGAATACTGCAGGCCCAGCCGTGCCACCACCCAGACATATATGATTGGGTGCCTCCCATGTTGCTTGGTCGCTTACAGATTGTCGCGAATCAAACCAAAATTAATGCTTGATATGTTATCGGTCGGTTGCCCAGTCATTTTATGCAGCATATCGTATGGCGCTCGTGGAGGAGTAAACATCATTGGGAGAAGGCATCGACTCCTTAGCATCTTGTCAACGACATAAGACTTGCGTTTCAGCGGATCTAACCCTTTACGGCACGTCTATACAGTGCTGCTACAAACTATAGACGCACTCAAGTTTCGCTTGTTAGATGAGCAAAACGCAAAGCCAGCGAGCGCCGTTTGGCCCTAAAGCCTTCAATACTAAGCCAAACTGATATCAACAGAGCGTTTCTCGATAGTGTTGGTATTGCAAGCAGGACCGAAAAAAATACGTTAGGGGGGTGTTCTAAACTATAGACGCACTTTTTTAAAAATGTTTTTTTGCTTCCTGTACGCCCTAAAATTAGGTCCCACGAAAAGCGCGCGAAATTCGACGGCGAAGGGCGCAATTGGGAGACCGACACAGCTCAAAACGATGCCTCGGGGAACCAAACTAACCCCCGAAGAGATCGGCAAGGTCAAGGCGCTCCATTTGGAAGGAAGGAGCTACCGCTACATCGCGAGGTCCATCGGGCGCAGTGACCATGCTGTTCGCAGCATCATGAGGCCCCCAAAGAAGGCGTTACCCTCAAAGAAAATCGGCAGGCCGGCAAAAGTCACCCAACGGATCGCTAGACGGGTCTTTCGGCTTGCTACAGTCAAACGATTCACGTCCAAACGGATTGCCGAGGCGCTCGACAGCGTTCTCAAGCCAAGTACGGTGCGCAGGCTGTTGAGCTCGTCTCGTGCCGCAAAGTGGATCAAGAGGAAACCCTCTCCGGCCATCAAGCCTCACCACAAGGTCGCACGTGCAGCATTTGCTGCAAAATATTTGAGCAAGACGCGCATGTGGGAGCGTGTCATCTTTAGTGATGAAAAGAAGTTTAATTTGGATGGCCCTGACGGCTACCAGTACTACTGGCACGACGTCAGGGCTGAAACCGAGCTGTACTCCAAGCGGGTGAGTGGGGGAGGGAGTGTGGTGGTTTGGGCTGGCATGATCGCGCACGGCAAAACGGACATCGCGTTTCTGGAGGGGAGACAAGACTATGTGTGCTACACACGCACGCTTGACAACAACTTGGTTCCGTTTATCGAAAACCTGCGTCAAAACCATGGTATCCGTAAGCCTGTTTTTCAACAGGATAACGCTTCAATCCATTAATCGAGGTTTACTAAAGCCCATATTGAAGCTTTGGGTATCAAGAAACTCAAGTGGCCTGCCAAGAGCCCCGATTTGAACCCTATTGAGAGCGTATGGGGGCAATTGGCGTGGTCTGTGTATCGAGACGGGCGCCAGTTCGACTCCAAGGCGGAATTGAAGGCTCAAATCGTCCGATGCTGGCAGGAAATTCAACAAAGCTACCTACGTGACTTGGTGGACAATATGCCAACACGTATGGCCCAGGTTGTGCTGAAAAACGGTGGCCCCACCGACAAGTAGCGGGTTTAAAAAAGTGCGTCTATAGTTTAGAACACCCCCATAACGTATTTTTTTCGGTCCTGCTTGCAATACCGACACTATCGAGAAACGCTTTGTTGGTATCAGTTTGGCTTAGTATTGAAGGCTTTAGGGCCAAACGGCGCTCGCTCGCTTTGCGTTTTGCTCATCTAACAAGCGAAACTTGAGTGCGTCTATAGTTTGTAGCAGCACTGTAAGGAGAGGGTCGAGGTAAAAAAAAGTGCTCAAATTAATGTGAATGGAGAGATTTGATTGGACAACAAAAGTGGTTTTTTTACTCAATATCACTTTAATTTAATGACCCTCTCTTGATCATTAAAAAAAAGCGATGAAGGGCGCATCAAAGAAGGTAGCAGTGACAATGGCAGTAATATTTGCTGTGGCTGCCGTGTGCGCGAGCGACAAGCGTCGCTGGCCATCCAAGCCAACTCGACGGTTTTCTATGCGGACGAAGGTCTGGCTTCGGGTCCTACGCAAGACCGCTTTCGCTGAGAATGATCTGGCGCAGCCAGGGCGGTGGCTAGAGTAGATCCCATAGCAACCAACGCTTCCGGAAGGCCAAGTGTGCGTTTGCTACGCATGTCATCATGCCACACCACTCCATTTGGATGGACCCCCCCCTCATCTTGCGGGGCCTAACTCTCTAGCAGCATGGGTACAAGTTATCGGGTCAGAGTTCGTTCATACAAGGACGTGATGCTGATGGCATAGCAGCGATATCACTTCAGCAGAGAGAAAATGACATCTATTGGTAGGTAATGGATCTGGCGAACGTTAAAAGGACGTCAATATTTTAAGGAAACATAGAGATGTAATACTCTCCAAGGCAAGTTCTCAAATCACAGTTTTCCCTGGGCTGCTTCGAAAAGAACACGGTTTCAGCATACCTGGTATTATCTGTCATAAGGACACTGTGAAATACACCTAGGTGTAGAACAGCACATCAGGTGTGGTATAAAGAAATGCTTCGTATTTTATTAAATGACTGATATTAATATTTCTTGCCCGTCATTTAAAAACATTTTCAGGCAACTCTAGAAATGGAGCGCTCAGCCACGGGAAGGTAGCAAACAGAGCATGAGTGATGCGATACACAGAGCACTGCTAAGGTTTTCCATATCAGTAACATACCTATACAAACCACATTTTATCAGATCTCTGAATAATTGTTAGTAAATTGATAGACATCAACATACAAGAACTCACCGCACTGTAAAATTTGTCTCCGTCGAGGACGTCGTCAAAGTTCCGGCTCACTCTTCGAAGCTTTGACTTTAATATTGGTACTGCTACCACAGTCTATGTCGGGGACCCCACTGAAGCGACTTAGTCTGCCGCGCCACGAGGAGGAGACTGTAGCTGCTGCGCTAGAGTAGTTGGAGACAGGTGAAAGCTCGTTAAGCCTGTCGTCTCTGTGCTAACGACGACGCGATCTATTTCTCCGACTGACTGGTGTAGCCGACCAATAGTTCCGCGATGACGATTTTGACTGGGTAAACAATTTGCCAACAAAAAGCCTAGATCTAGCACGAGTCTAGGATTTTCACTTGTTTAATCCCAGACCCAGACCCCGACGGAGATACCAGGGCCTTAAATCTATTTTGAGTGTCCGAAAATGAAGATAATTGCTTTGGGTGCCATAGTTTATCGGGTACTAGATATTTCGAAGCATAAATATTGGCGCACTCAAATCGCGATTCGTAGAGAGACTCGCTAGCTTCTTTTTGTCTGACGCCTTCTCAAATGCAACGACGAAGAATACTACTGAAGTAATAGTGACCATTTTCTTTTGATACTGACTACAGCGCCCTTAATTAAATGATCTTACCTTACAAATGCCATTTCGATTTTAAGAGGCACCACCCACTTTGTGAGAGTGATAAACAAAAAAGTCTACGAAAACACTGGCCATTCGGTAAAACGGTCCACTAACGTATAACTTTAGAAATATTTTTAATCTAACAGAAAGACACAACCTTGTGACATAAGATCATCCACAGGAGCGGTGACTGTGAAACCACTGATTGGGATAGGGGGCATAAGTGCTAGATCGACAAAGAAGATATAATCCATCTTGGCCTGGTCGGGGACCAATCGCTTCGGTTTTTGATCATCTTTGACGATTTGACGATTTTTTTCCTCGCATTTGATTGGTCAGTTGGAGGCCTGATCGTCTCAGCTTGTCGTCTCCAAATCGCCCAAAGTGAAACGAGTTAATCACCACTTTCACTTTGAAAACGAGCGTTTCACTGACTCTAACTCAAATCAGTGACATCGTGGATGGGCCACAGCCGACACATTGCTGCTGCCGTGACCGCAGTCTCTGCGACCACGGGAGCCCTCGCAACAACCGTACACGCTGCCATCTGTATTTTGTCCAAGTAAAAGGCAAATATCTTTACGTTGACACCTCTCGAATTTACAGCGATGCTTAAAGATCCACGCTACGATGAGTGGTTTCGCGTACTTAAAATGTGGTCAAGCTACGTTTCTTCGGCTATGTGAGGCCCTCCGCCGTGAGCTCCGCGATTTCGAACTCGACCGCTTCGTTAAAGAGCACACATTAGAAGAAAAATTTGCCTGTCTACTCTTTTTCCTTGATCGCAGGGTGGTTATAAAGAAACCACAGCAGCATTTGCAGTATCTAAGTCCTGGGCTGTCGAAGTATTTGGTTTTTTTCTCGCTGTTGTAAGGAAATGTCTACGCAAAATTGTGCATTCCCCTCGCCGGACCAAAATGGGAGCGTATACAAGCTGCACTTGAAGCTAAAGGCGGGATTCTCGGCGTAGTGGGTGCTATCGATGGATCGTTGGAGGAGATTAACAGGCCGGACGGCCTCGAAGGATATTATTGTCGGAAGATGCATCCAGCTCTTAACGTACAAACTGTTGTCAACGATAAAAGGCAATTTGTGAGCGCAGAGATTCGTCCTGGTTCATGGTCGACCAAAAATCATGGCGCGCATCTGCATTGAGCTCTAGAATTGACAGCTACTTGTTACTGGACCTCATTTTCTTGGAGACGCAGGCTAATCAATCTGTCCTGCAATTATGACGCCTTTTGTGGAAAATCCCGGCGAGCGTCTGACGCGCAAGCAGCTCCGGTACAACTATCTGCATTGGCAATCACGAATGGCAGTTGAATGCAATTTTTGCCTTTAGAAAGGTCGTTTTCGTATTGTGAGTTGTTGTCTCAACACTAAAAGTGCTAAGAAAGCCGTGGATATTGTAGCGGCGACTATCGTTTGCACAAAATGCTTATGGATATTAAGGACAATACGTCTTTTGAAGATGAGGAAGAGGAATGGGAATGCGGTGGAAACTGCGACGATGTTACGACATGTTATAACTGCATTGATTCGTCTGCACATTTTTGAGAGATGCGGGCTCACGAAAACGAGATTCTATTCCGGCCTTTACAGAAATATTTGCTTCACTTTAGAAAATTAGCTAAGCTAGTTTCTGTGACGAATCCAATTTAGCAGCTTTCTCATGTTTTGGTTCTGTTCACGAAGCTGCTTGCTCTGGGTTTCAATTTGCTTTAGCAGCTGCAGGGTTTGAGCGTGCGCTCGCTCGCTCTGAATCTGGAAATGTCCAGTTTGCTTCTGGACAGCCGTAGCTAGGCGGTGAGTATCTTCATTTTGCACGTCAACAAGGCCTTTCCCTAGTGCCGCCAGGCCATTACTAAATCCCTTGGCGACAGCTCCTAAACCATCTTCAACACACTCACCTTGAATACGCTTCACACGCTTGGCAGAACATTCGCTGCTTGGATCAGAAATGATTCGCCGGCCCGATATATCGGGGGACGGTGAAGCGGACGTCTCACTTGTAACGCTCGCTGCGTCACCTGCGGCAGCAATAGTATCCATGGCCTCCGTACTTAGATGCGGGTGATAATTCATGCCCGTTCCATCTCGCCAATAGTCCTTCACGATTGAGTAATGCCTAGGACGTCTGATAGGGTCACAATTACCAGTACGACCCTCGTCATCACGCGCAGAAGCCCACTTTGCCTTCATGTTTTTCATCTATACGAGGCAAGGCATCACCGGCTAATTAAAAATACCAACTTAATTTTGGTTTTGCATTCGATCACAATATACCTTGGTTTGACACTGCTGGTCTGTGAACACTTTGCCCCGTTGAGCAAATAGAGTAGAGGAGAGAACTGCCCACGCATATTTAATGCGTTTTGTATTCGTCGTTTTCTTGAAGTGCTTTGCTAATTCCTTATAGCGAAGGCGAAGAACGCTTCCACGTCCTCATCGCTCCAAGATGTTAGAGTTTTGCTTGTAGGACCTTGTGGTGCTGGTGAACTTGAGTATGTAGCTTCTCCTCCACCTTGCAAAATAGCAGACTGTGCACCCTCCTGTGCGCTAGCGGCAGCTCTGTCAACACCAGACGATGCGACACTGTCAGGGAGGGAGAAACAATCGGCTTCTGTGGATAGCAGTAGGCAGTCGTACATGGTGGTCATATTCCTCGCTCTGGTGTCGTCCGTCGTGACGGGGACAGTCGAGCTCTCCGACAAACCCTGCGCCGACTGAGTGACGTACTGCGTCATCCTGCAGGATTGACCTAGGCCCGTAATGAAGAGACGCGATCGCCGCTGTGAGCTATTTGACCATTTTCTTGAATGGTACCAGAGTGTATAGTGTGCTACACAGTCAAAACCGAGAGCCAGCCGACCAGACTGGATCGGCTCAGACTAGGGCTAGGTCCATCTGAAACTGTCAAAACCGAAACGATCGTTCCCCGATCAGGCCCTTATCGATGGAGATACAGATGAAGAACCAGAACAACAATCCGACCCAGATGACGCTCAAACAAGCTAAGGAAGACTTCAAGTTTCGGGGGAGTATGAAACCAGGACGACACAGTCTCAGAAACCAGAAGTCTTTTTTAGTATTCGTAGTCACGCTGTGACGGGGTCACACAGCACCTTGCGCTAGAGGAAGTTATTTTTCGAGAGTATACAAACTCTCAGTGGACGGCAGTTCTCAGGTCCCCTCTTTATTTAAAGAGAGCGAAGTGACCTAAATAAGGTAGATTGTAAACTGAGTATATTTATAGGTAGGTTAGGTTTGGGTTTAATACAAACTATAAGTTACCTATAGAAATGCAATGTCGTTTGACCAATGGTTGGCTTTGAACGACCTTGGTACCTTGTACCAAATATATTCCGGAGTATGACGTGTCATACACCTGAGTGTGAAGTGTCACACTTCATGTAACCAGAGTACACCTAGGACTACGTACCCCGTTACATCCTCCCCCACTTAGGTTCGGTTTACCGACCAATCAGAATGAAGAGGTGCTCGTCACAAACTCTCATTCTCAAAGTCGAAAACCATCGACTTGGCTGCGCGAGCGCGGCGGAGGCTCACTTCACAGTTAGAGCCTCGAGCAGCAACCTGTGTGCTCTTCATCTAGGTCTCCAACTCGACCGTTACCATGCCTCGTGGCACTGCTAAGAGCGGTGCTAAGACACGCTCCAAGGCTGCGGCCGGTAAGGCGCAAGACAAGAGCACTAAGCCTCACGGCAAAGGCTCGGCACTTAAGGAGGCTACTCAGGTGGCCTCCGAGGCGATCGGTTCCTTGGGTGACGCGGCTGTGGGCAAGCGAGCAAGCAAGCGCCGCAGTCCGTCGCCCTCGGCCTCAGACAATCGTCCGAGCCCTCGGTTCGTGGAACGTGAGTTCAACTCTGGCAGTGAGGACGATGCCGAGTCCGAGAACACGCACGATGCTCCTGCGGGCTCTGTGGGAGGGCACAGCCCAGTGCCCAGTGAGCAAGAATGACAGTGTGCAGTCGCTCGCTAGTGATCAAGGTGATCACAGTCCCAGGACGTCTGTGCGCTCTGAGAGTCCGGCCGTCAAGGCTAAGGGCGCTCCCAAAGCCGGCGGCGATGAGGAAGAGAATCCTCGCAAACGTCTCTCGCTTGCCGAGGGTCTTGCGCGTGCTAAGGCCTCTAAAGCCGAAGGCGCCAAGCCCTCAAAAAAGCGTACAGCCTCTAAGTCTTCACTCCGCGAGGAGAAGGAGACTCAACACTCCTATCAGAGTATCTTCGACTCGTCGGATGAAGAGGAGGAGAAAGAGGAAGAAGAGGAGGAGGAGGGAGCTATTGCTGAGCCCCGGGAGGTCTCGAATGACCTCGACCAGCAGCAGGAGGAGTTCCAAGCTGCCCAGCGTGTGCGTGGGGGTTCGGTGGTGGCACTTGTCCGCCAGGGAGCTGCCATTAACTCAAGTGGGTATTGGCCTCCCGAAGAGAGCTCTGGGGCTGACCCCTTCTTAGAGATTCTCGTAGCTCCTCGTGGCCTTGTGGGCGGCCACACTTCTAGGGGCATCTACGAACGTGCCCTTGTTCAGAAAGAACGGTTGTTCGTTGGCAATGTGGTGTAGTGATTTCTCCGTGGTTGCGGATTATCACCCGTCGACAAGACGTGACACCGCCCAAGTTGTTCAAGCGACGAACCCTCGGTCGGGTGATGTACGGAGACGCCAAGGTGCCAGGGACTCGACGGCGTCACCTCCGAGTTTTCAACAAGTATCGGATACGGCCCTATGTCACTGAATCCAGGCTGTCCTTAATATTAATAATGGACTGGCCGGATTAGCATTCAGCGGACCATCTACGGTACAAACCCTCAGCGGCGGTTGGGATGAGTTCGCGGAATACTCAGCGACCTTTGGAAGACACGTTCACCGTCTGGGACAGGGCGCGGACCGTTAAAGATGCTCATGCGACAGTGCAGACGACGCTTGGCATGCAAGAAGATCCATAACGGATCATTGTTCATTTGATATTTGTATACTTGATTAGGACTTCTTATTAGGAATAGACCCGAAAGGGTAAGCTTAAATACAGAGCAGAATTTCCACTCAAGCACACAGAGCGACGTCCGGCTTCAAGGTAAGCGTCAGGTCAAGCTTGTTTGAGTGTGTTATGCCTGTCGGTGAACTCGAAGCTCTGTAGCGAGGGTTCATCCGGCAAGGCCAAGAGACTTTGTGTATTGGCCGATTATTATCGGGAGGTTTTACGTGACGGCTTATTGTTGCCTATTTGCACGACTGGGAGTGCTTGAATTGCCTCCCTTTTATTTCTTCCAGCCGAGTGTTGAACACTCGGTGATCTCGTAAAAGGCTTACCCGTGCCTGGTACCCTTCCGCTGTTGGGACCACGAGGATTCAAAACACCTGCTAGCTTTGCTCGTGCTAGTAGCGTGTTCTTATTTTACTGGGTTGGCCTATATAAGTAGCTTACAAGGTCCAGTTTGTCCCGGTGCAAGGGCAGAACTGGGGTCTTCAGGTCCGCCCGAACGATCGTTTACTATCCTAGTAGACGTATTGTTGTGGGAACATCCTAACTACATCTGTAGCTAGAGTTCACGTGGGATTTCCAACACCACATAAGTAAGAGTAGCCTGGGCTCCATGCAAAACTAGAGGTTACCTACATGTATAGTGGAACTAAGTAGTCATGCCTTGACTGGCTCCGAGAGCACCTGGTACCGTGTACCAGGTGTCCACAAGAGTGACGGGTCACTTTTTATGTAACATGGGGCACACTGGATTGTACCCCGTTACAGTTGGCTTCTTGTCTCGATCGTGTGGCTTACAGTAGGAGGGAAGACGTCTTCACAGTAAGCTTGCTGGGCGATGAGCTTGGGCTCCCTTGGGTGTGCGTCCTTGTTGCTTTCCCTTGCGGAATGCCGTGTAGTTTTCTGCTGGCCAGGTTTCCTTTCATAAAAAGTAAGTACAACTCCGAGTAGAATGTTCGGAAATGCAATTTTGACGGGATATTGTGATGTTCTACATCCACGATCAGTGCCACTTGATTGCATTTTTATATTTCAAGATCCATTTTTATGACTCGGATACAATCTGTTGTGATTTTGCCCTTAGCTATTTCTGCATTTTTAAATATTTTACTTTGCAGATATTCTGAAAAAATTGCAGTACACGCTTAGCTTCAAAGTTGGAGGGTAGGGATGGGTTGCGAAAATAAAATCCGATCGATCGATTCGATCAAATCCGATCATGATCGATTGTGATCCGATTGGCTGATCTATCGATCACTTTCGTTCCGATCGAATTCAATCGGATCGGATCGACAAGTTCACAGCCTTGTGTAAAAACGTTTTTAGGCCAATATATTTTTATTATACAAAATCTGTCATATTTGCTATAGACTCCTAGTTTTTGATACTCCTGCTGCAGGAGTATCAAAAACGCAGGAGTCCTGCAGCAGGTGTATCAATAACAGGAGTCCTGCATCAATAACCCGAAACCACAACTGTTAAGCAAAGGACGAAGCAGCTGATCCCGTCGAGGCGGTGGAGTCCGCGTCGAATATCAGCATCGGCCCCGGCAGCCCCCGATAGTATCGCTAGTTTAGGACGCAGGAGCAACCCCGCGGGCGTGTTGTCTATGAAGGCGGCGAGATCGACAGCAGTGACGGCCATAAAAACCCGCGAGAGGATTTAAAGCCGCAGGATTTTCCCCAGGACCACTTGGGATGGACTGCTTATGAAAAAGGGAGAAGCTAGCCGAGTAATAATCAGAGAGCCGCGAACGCCGCGTGTCAT
>NW_003303725.1:793897-826660 GCF_000142945.1 Phytophthora infestans T30-4 | reverse complement strand
CACTTAGAGGAGTCAGTGTCTCCTCGAAGAGTGAGAGGCACTCTGGGGTGGCGGAAGCCGTTCAAGTAGAACGGCGTGAACCCGGTGGACGCGTGCATCGCGTTGTTGAGCGCAAACTCAACAGCTGGAAGCTGCGTCGACCACGTATGTGGTACCGCCGCGCACACACTGCCAAGAGTGTCCTCGAGCACTCGATTGACGCGCTCTGTTTGGCCGTCTGTCTGCGGATGGTTCGCAGTGGGACATCTGCAGACGAGCTCCGAGTAAAGGGAACAGCGTTTTTCAAAACGAAGCAGTGAACCGCGGGTCTCGGTCCGAGACAATCGTCTCCAGGAGACCGGCTGAGCAAGATGTACCATCTTGCTCAGCCGACACACGAACACTAAAATTCCGGTGTTGCCGTGTCCGTCGGCGGGAAGCCCAAAGATGAAGTCAAGACTCATCGACTTCCAACAGTCAGCCAGTACGGGCAGGCCCTGTAGTGGAGCCGAAGAGTGCCCTGCGGGTTTGACCCGCTGACATGTTTCGCATGTCTTCACGTACCGGGCGACCCACTTGTACATGTGGGTCCACCAGAAGGACTGAGAGACCGACAGAAAGGTCTTCTCGCGGCCCAAGTGGCCGCTGGAGGGCGCGTCGTGCGCCTTTGCGAGGATATCGAACTTCAGATTCTCGTCGTTGGGTACAACCACCCGTGGAGGATCAGTGGGCTCCACCCGGTAATAGAGGAGTCCATCCTTCAACTCATATCGGTGGAGCCGTGAGCGATGTCGCGAAGAGAGCCAGTCGGACTTCGCGCTCGTTCCTGCCATAAGGAACTTGACGATAGGCGCGACATCCTCATCGTCCCGATACGCCATGCATATCCGATCATATAGATCCGTTGTCACCCGCGTGATGTGGACCAACTCATAGTCAGGACGCCGAGAGAGGGCGTCCGCAAGCACGTTGAGCTTGCCCGGCTTGTATTCGATGCGGAAGTTGTATTCCGCGAAGAAGGACAGCCACCTCGCCATACTTTGGGAGAGGTGAGGCGAGTTAGTCGCCGTCCTCAAGGACGCGTGGTCTGTGTAGATCACAAAGGGCTTAGGGCCCAGAAGGTGAACACGAAACTTCACAAGGGCATATTTCATTGCCAGGAGCTCCTTGTCATGGACAGGGTAGTTCCGCTCGGCGGCTTTGAGCTGCCTGGACTGGAACGAGATGACTCGTTCGTGTCCAGCCGTGTCGGCCTGCAGCAATGCACATCCGATGGCGCAATCGGAGGCATCGCAGACGACGCTAAACGGATTCGTCTCGTCCGGCAGGGCCAGGACAGGGGCCTCTTGGAGACTGGCCTTGATGCTGTCAAAGGCATCCTGGTGCTCTTGCTCCCAGCGCCAGTCGGCGTCCTTCTGAAGGAGGCCCGACAAGGGCTTAGCGAAGCCCGCGTACCCTGCGCTATACTTGTGAAGGTAGTTGGCTAAGCCCAACCACTTTCGAAGATTCTTCTGGGATCGGGGCGTCGGCCATGCTGCTATGGCCTTGACCTTGTCTGGGTCAGCCCGAACGCCCACGTTGCTTACGAAGCAACCGAGAATTTTAATCTCTGGTGACGCGAAAACGCACTTGTCGATGTTGGCGTAGAGCTTGTTTGCTCGCATTACGTCCAACACTCGACGGAGGTGCTCTAGATGCACCTCCATGGCCGTCTTGCCTCCCTCGGCACGGCTATGGACGAATATGTCGTCGAAGTACGTCTGTACTAAGGTACGCAAAGAGCGTAACAATTGCATCACCAGGCGATTGAACGTCGCCGGGGCGTTAGACAAGCCCTGCGGCATGACGAGCCACTCCCAAAGCATGCCGCTTGGAGTGCTTACCGCGGTGAGCGGGATGTCGCTCTCTCGCATCAGGATTTGGTAGTATCCGTCTATTAAATCCAGCGCACTGTACAGCACGCTCCCGGCCATGTTGTTCAACAGCACATCCTTTCGTGGGATTGGTGCTTGGGCCGGCACCGTTGCGTTGTTCAGCTTGTTATAAGCGTGCGCCAGACGCCACTTTCCGTTCGGCTTCCGAACGCAGAAAGTCGGCGTCGAGTACGGGGACTTCGACACACGCACCATGCCTGTCTTCGCTTTCGCGGCGAAGAAGGCATCAATGACCTCGTACTGTTCGCGCGGGAGAGACCATTGCCTCGTGACACAATACTTTGTGCCAGGCACGAGATTGATCTCGTGCCGTACGCCTCGATCCGATGGGAGTTGGGTAGGTGGGTGTTTGTTCACCACGTCCGCATACTCCTTCACCAAAGGATACACCGGATCCTTGGGGTTCTTAAGAATCTCAGAGCCCAAGCGCGTCTGACGCTGCTTCTTCAGGTCTTCCAGGACGTTCTCGTCCAAGACAGAGGAGGAGTTCAGCTCCTTCCAAGTGGTCTCAGGTCTCATGAGTACCATCTCAGCAATTTCTCCAGCCTTGAGGTTGGCCAGGAAAGACTTAGCCGTCATTTCCTCGAGGTTCAGTATCTCTGCAACCTCTGGCAACGGTTCCAAGTGGACACCAGATGCCTTGACGGGTAAACCGGTCTCGCCATCGAAGATGTGATAACACTCTTCCACCGGCCTTGTCGGGAGCCCGGGCCCTGGACTCCGAGTCGCTTGAAGCGATGTCGATCGGAACGAAGTTCGGATCCGACTTGAGGCGGCGGCGTCGTTGACGACGGCGACCGTGACGTCGAGCTTTGCTGCCCACGTCTAGGGATGTCGGCGCTACGGCATCCGAGGCACTCGTGGCCTCGTGTGGTACCGTGGTACCCACACAGGAAGCGTGTTCGACGCCTTCCTCTTCAGTTAAGGTCTGGGTGACCGCGTGTGGCACTGTGTTACCCACGCAGGAAGCGTATCCGACGTCTTCGTCTTCAGTTAAGGTCTGGGCGACCGTGAGTGGAACTCTGTTACCCGCTCTAAACACGCTGTTTTCAGTGTTCGTGACAGCTGCAGCTGCCTGTGGACCTAAGTTACCCACTTAGCCAGCGCCTCTTCTGGGCGCTGCCACCATCAAAACATCCTCAGAGTCGTCATATACGTCGACGACTCCCAAGCATCTGCCGGATGCTTTGGTACCCTGGCAGCCCTTGCGGGCGCCCCGGGTCCTGACAGAGGTGGGAACATGACTCACCAATGCTCTGTCGGATTGCGCAGGGCGGCTGGCACCGATTGCCTTGCCTCGCCAGTCGATCCAGGGCTCGTGCTTTTGAAGCCAGGGCATACCCAGGATCATATCATATGAATCCATATCGAGAACAGTGAGCTGTTCGAGGCTGTCAAAGTCTTCAAACTTGACGGCCAGATCCACTTGGACGTTGGGGACAGTGACGACCTTCCCGTCGGCCAGCCGAACTGACACCGTCCCGTTGCCCTTGCTTTCTCTCAAAACATCGGACAAATTGTTGCTGTTGCGAGCAACCGTCTGGCGGCGTGCGAAATTCTTCGACGCCCCAGAATCGATCAAGATTCTAAAGGGATGATCTTATCCCCGTACACATCCGTGTACTACGAGCAACCCGCCGCTACTTTTCGCCGATTCGAGAGTGCGAAGACTCTAAGGGGCTAAGTCCCCGTGGTACGCGCCACCCGCGCACCCATCACGAAGACTTAGTTCTTCCCCAGTAGGGCGCCCGCCCCTACTGGTTCCCGGCGTTCCCCTGTCCCCGGGATCCTGGCTTCTGCCAGCGACCCTTGAGAACGGGCTTGGGGAAGGACCGTCTGCGGAGTCTTTCCGCGGAACAGTCGCGCTTGAAGTGGCCCATCTTCCCGCAGCCGAAGCAGCGGATGTCACGCTGTTCGGCGGACCCGAGCTCCATGGGAACTGGTCCGTTGGGGCTTGTTCGACCGGGAGCCGACAAGGAACTCCCAGGCCATGCTGAGGCCGGCGTACGCACCAGGCGATGGCTGTACTCTTCTTGAAGAGCCACTTGAATCGCCTCTTCAAGGGTGCTTGGCTGCACCCGGAACAGCTGAGTGCGTGCGGGGCCCACTCGAAGGCCGTCCATGAACACAGTCATCTTGATGTGTTCGTTGAGTGGGTTTCCCACTAGGGACGCCGTGAGCTCCCGTATCTCTTGCACATACTCGTGCAGCTCGTGCCTCCCTTGTTTACACGCGAGGAGGCGCGAACGCTGGCGGTACTCGTAGTTGGCCGGGAGGAACGCGGCTCGGAGCCGCTCGCACAGCTGAGCCCAGGATGTGAAACATCCAGGGGATGCTGCTTCCTGTGTGTACACCCAACTCTTAGCACGGCCGCTAAGGTTGGAGAGTGCAAAAGCAACACGCAGTTGCTCGGTCGAGATCAGAGCCGCGTCCAACGCGAGCTCTACTTCTCGGACCCCGAAGTGAAGGCTCTCGCCTTCCTTCCCTTCATACGGCTTAACCTTCATCCGTATTGGCTTCTGGTGAGGCGGATTTGCTTCCGCCGCCGGAGCCTGCAGGCTCTCCCGCACATGCGCGATGAGGCCCTGCTCGTACGTGTCGAACGCATTGACGCGCTCATGCTGCTCAGCCGGTGTTGACACCACCAGGCTCTGCAGGGCTTCCATCCCGAAGATGCCTGCCATCTTCCGAACCGACTCAAACTGAGAGTCGTTCCTATCCATGGCAACGAACTTCGGAGAGGTTCAGGTAGTCTACCCGCGGTGGCGTGGATTGACTACAAGTGCTACCAAGTGTGACGGGGTCACACAGCACCTTGCGCTAGAGGAAGTTATCTTCCGAGAGTATACAAACTCTCAGTGGACGGCAGTTCACAGGTCCCCTGTTTATTTAAAGAGAGCGAAGTGACCTAAATAAGGTAGATTGTACTGTAGACCATGTGTACATCCGGACACCCCAAAATTATATACAAACAAAAAACCGTGTCAGAAAAAGAGAATTTTTTTCTCGTATACAAAGTGCAAATCTTTCTGCTTGGTTCATTACTGCTCTTGCCCGTCAAGAAAATGCTGAACGACATCATCCGCGTCGCTGACGGTCTCTTCAACCGCGTGAAGACGCTCTAACTGTTGAATTACGATGTTCTGAGGGACGTCAGCCGCTGGCTCAGCCATTTGACGCTTAAATCCACTTCTGATAACCTGTGTACCTAACTCACGTCACGCTGTCGTAGCCCAATGAATAGCATCGTTTCTAGACGGAGGTGAGAGCACAAACTTAGCGCTAGACTCGCTTGACGAATACGTACGCAGTTGCTGCGCAATGTAATCCACCCAACGCTTTCTCAAACGCTGCTTGAGTGGTCGAAACCAAGAGATATCTGCCGGTTGACACACAGATGTCAAGCCTGGTGGCACCTTCACTAAGTGAATGTTCAAAATTTCAGCGTGCTGTGCTGCTTCCTTTGTCCAGTGTGCTGAGAAATCGTCCCAAAGCAGGAGAACTGGAGATGCCTCGTCTCTATCGGCAAAATGGTAGTCTAAAAATGCGACAGACAAATCCGAATTCCACCAAGCGGAACTGTTACCATAGATTTGAACTTGAAGATCAGTCTGGATACTCTTCATTTGGCGCCATAATGTATCACCGAAACCGTGTTGAGCTACATAGTTGTAGGCACCTCTCTCGGGGATTTTCGATGGGTCTGTTTTAACAACGTAGAATGAATCATATTGCTTACCTGTTGAGTCTGCAAGAAACATTCCTGTTAAACGATCCTTGTCCTTTCCTCCGCAGCGAACCCATACCGTTTTTGCCCCTTTTTATTGATCGTCTGTTTGGGCAGATATTCAAAACAGATCCCACTTTGGTCTGCATTGTATATCTTGTCAACTCCAAGTTCCAACTTGGTTCGTTCAACTTCACACCAAAATGCTCCTGCAGCTTCTTCCATGGCTTCTGGTGATTTCTGTCCTTGGCGAGTTTTAGCACGTAGAGATAATCCATGCCGCGACAAAAAACCTTGCTGCCAGCACCAGCTACCCTCAAATACGCCCTCAGGAATACCTTCAGTGTGTGCGATATCTACAGCCTGAAGCTGCAACATCAACCGGGATATCGGTACGCCCTCACCACGTAGAGTATTAACCCACTCGACTAAGCCTTCTTCCGCAATCGCCGATAGAGTCGTTGCAGTGCCCTTCTTTCTGTCAGCTTTGAGGTGCGCTGTAGCCGAGGAAGATGCCTTGGACTCTATTTTCTCTCTATCCTTGATCCAGTCGTAAATTCTCTTCCTCTTCGACTCTCGTTTGGGCTTGGTGAGATGGCTATAGAACTTATTTAGAGTAGCAGGCATGCCGTGATCTCGAACGTAGTTTATTATGTCGAGCTTTTTACTAAAACTTTCACAGTCACGTGTATGACCATTGTCACGGCGTCCGCTGCTGGCAGGTGCTCGCTTCCGCCCTCGTGCCATGCTGGAAAAACTCGCTGTGAGTGCCCGACAAGACGCTTTTCTGTGCTAAAATCGCACTATCCGTTACGATGGGTTGGGTAAAAATAAGTCTGTCCGGTTGAACAAATGCACTTCAGTGTGATGGATACATTGCTGTGATTGGTCAGAGGGTGTGTCCGGATGAACAAAACGTCCGGATGTACAGTAAACTGAGTATATTTATAGGTAGGTTAAGTTTGGGTTTAATACAAACTATAAGTTACCTATAGAAATGCAATGTCGTTTGACCAATGGTTAGCTTTGAACGACCTTGGTACCTTGTACCAAATATCCCGGAGTATGACGTGTCATATACCTGAAGTGTGAAGTGTCACAGTTCATGTAACCAGGGTACACCTAGGGCTACGTACCCCCTTACACACTCGCCCGTTAGATACTTGGCTGACATTTTTATTTCTAGCGGAGTCCATTAAGTGTGGAGCTCCAGCAACTCCCAATCTGCCAAGTGTGGGGCGAATATTGTGTTGTTAGGGCCTGGTCGGGGAACGAGCGTTTTGATCACAGTACTACACCGTTCATCTTTCCCACGAACAACAACACCAACAACATCAGGTTCTAAATTTAAAGCCATTCCATTATTATTACCACTATTAATGTATTTACTACGAAAAAAAAAAATGAATAAATTACTTGGTTAACAATTTTATTTCTACCCGTTGGATCTCAGTTCATTCCGCAACTTGCCCCACCTCAAACAAGTCCAGATAAATCCCAAATTGCATCCATGGTGCCAATTTGGACTACCTCAGTATCCACAACAACATCGAGCACGACGGATCGCTTGCCAACACAGACGCCTACTATGGCCACGGCCCAATGTTGGCTAGCGAAACGCTCGCTGAGGGCCTCTTTAACCGCGCAAAGAGCGACGGACTACTTACAAACAACATAGCAGCGAAGACCATCAATGGCCGTGGAAATACGTGCCACGTCCAGAACTCGGAAAGTACCTTCGGAGTGAAGGCGCAGACGGTGACATTCTGGGAGGTGTCTAAGCTATTGATGGGTCTTGGCAGCGGTGATAACGATATCGGTTGCCCACGCGCGCTCGTTCATCATAGACGAAAAGATCCCACCCAACAACACGCGTCCAAAGTCAACAGATAGCGTCGCTGACCTACTATCTAGAGCTGCATTCATCAAGGCGCTGTCACTAGTATAAATCTCCTCGAAGACTTTTCACTGTAATTGCTTAGCAAACAACACTGCTTGCATTTTACCGGTGCGCAGACAGCTATCATCGGGTGACAATTTATTTAGATTCTGTTTCAAATAGTGTGAGATAAAAAGTTTGTAATTTCGCTCCGTTGTTGGATCAGCTCATCAGGTTACCGCTGCGAATCGGTCAATTTCTCTTGTTACGCGCAGGTGAATGGGAGGATGCAGCGATCAGTCGGTCGACTCAAGAAGGCCAACAATTGCTCTCACGTGCAACAATGAATAATTTTGGTAAAATTATAATACCAATATTTCTTCAAAGTAATACAGTACTGCACCCCGTTTTCGCGCCCTAGGACCTTTAATAAACTTCCGTATGTGATGATAGTAAATTCAAATAAAGGAAAGTCTGTATGCTAAAACCTAATTTATTTGTAAAATCTATAAGGTCCACCTCCGCGAAAACGGGGTGCAGTACTGTACATGTATCGCGAATAATTCGAAATGCAAGTCCCAGTAAGAAGAGCTCGTCAATGGTTACGATGGGGATGAGGAACATGTCTTGCCCCCCCCCAGATACACCAACAGATGAGCAGGACGTACGGAATACCTTAGTCCAAACGACGTTTCCGTGAAGTAGTGCCAAAGTGTGCAGCAATATGAAGTTCTGTCTGAACCTTCAGAGCGTCACTGGCCTCCACCCGAGCCCAACACTGGAAAGAAATGAGCAATGCTATGTGGCCAACAATCTTATTCAAATGACCCCGTAGAACTCTTTAAACGCACAAATATGTTAGCGTCCTTGGCCGGTGCTTTCGCAGTGTATGAAACCGAAGTATTGAGGTGCAATGTGTGACGAGGCTACTTTGTACTTACTGCATTTCGGTAGCAGTACTCTTTCTCCGTCGCCTTTCCCTTACGGTAAAAGGCTGCAGGGAAAGGTCGCATCGCACATACTCTACGTGCACTTCGAAGTATTTTGTTTCGATTGTATAATGGCCACGCAGCCCGAAGCCAGCGACACTCTGAACCTTCGGTGGTGGATTTGTCCATTCTCGTTCGCGGCGTCGAGTTGCAGTGGTCACCAATCCGTGCGTCTACTTCATAGCACTACTTTTGCGATCCGGGTCTGATTTCAGATATTCTCCAAAATATTTATTTCCCTGAAATACCAGAGCATACCGTAATCAACACTAATACCCGAAAATACATTTATTTTCCTTATATTTGGACAAAAGGATCCGAAAACACTCCTAATATCGTGTGATGCACATTACTTTAACTTCAAATTATTGCGTCCAACACGGTGCATTCTTATCGCTACTTCTATCTAGCACTCTCATCCTCGCAATCGTGCACGCGTTCCCGCCTCGTCGAGTTGCAGGGCTCGCTACTTGCAGACCATCAGGAGGGGAGGGACCACCTGCCGACCCATAGGAGAATCTACGCCGTAGACGCACTTCTAGCCATCCAAATTCTCTTTCAACAGACTGCGCAATGGATTTCACGCCCACTGACAATGATGTGGATATGATGCACGATGACTCGATGCTCAACGCTAATCTGGCGGCGCAGTACGGTCACCAGCAGGGACAGCGCATGCCTCCACATCCGGGTATGCAGGGTATGAACGCCGATCCGCAAGCTGTGTTCCCCGGCGTCTACGTGCCTGGCTTGAACCCTATGGATCAACCCCAACAAGGTGATGCCATGGAGGAATATGCTCGTCTAATGGGCATCAAGGTGGAGAACGACGACCCGAACGTCAATGCAAACGCCTTCGGTGTTCCTGGTCCCAACAATGACATGTCCAAGATCCAAGCCAACGCCGCGTACTTCGAGAACCTCATTAACCGCGACCGCAACGACGGCATGGATGACGGTAACAACGTCACGTCCATGACGCTGCCTGCGGGTATTGGTGGTGGCATGAACGGCTTCATGGGTGCACCTATGCCACCTGCGCCGCCCATGTACAACCCCAGCACGGAGCTAGCGTTCCAGGACGGAGGTTCGCGACTGTACGACCCGTCGTCTGGCTTCCCGGGACAGTCTCCGCCTCTGCCCTTCCACAAAGGTCCTCAGGTGCGACCGGGTATGCTCCCTCCTGATATGGTGGGGTCACAAACCTTGCCACCCGAGATCATCTCGGCGATGATCAAGAACAACCCGACGCCCAACTTCGAGAACCTCAGCGAGGACGAGAAGCAGGCGCTGATCAAGGAGGAAAAGTCGCGAGAGCGTAACCGTGACCATTCGCGCAAGTCGCGTCTGCGCAAGAAAGAGTTTGTCGAGTCGCTTAAGCACGAGGTCGGACAATTGCAGGTGTACCAGCAGATCTGTGAACAATGCATGGACTGCATCGCTCTGGTGGCCGCAGAAGCCTCGGCGGTGTTCCTCTTCTCGAGCGCCGCCTATACGCGCGTTCTCGGGTACCAGAACCACCAGATTGTGCCTGGTCAGACGAGCTTCCTGGATATGGTGCACCCGGTGAGTCGCAACTAATGTTCGTTTGATTGTTATCATTGCTAATTTCGTATGTATTTTCGGTGGCGAATAGGACAATGTGCATGCAGTCCGCGCGGTGTTCACGAAGCTTAACACGTTGGGCGAAACCCATAGATGTACGTATAAAATCCTCTCTGCCGCACCTTTGTTGCCGTTCACAAATCTGATAATTGGTTTTTGTAATCATTAATTTTTGCAGTTAAATTCCGAATAAAATCGAAGGATGGCGAGTACTTCAACGCGGAGACGACAGCTCGCCTGGCGGAGAAGGGAGTGGTGTGCTCCACCCGTGTGGACCGCGACATTTAACGCGCGAGCTCGATGCAGCAGCCTCCACCGCAAAGGCGATGACAGGGCGATAGGACAGCGACGACCTCGCAGACGGGCTCTGCATGGGGCAGACTGCAATGTGTACGAAGAGCGAACAGGTGGGAGACGTGCGAGTGGAAGCAGCAGGCAGCCTATATTTTAATTTTGTGGTTGACGGCAAGAGCGCGAAGAAGCCAACGTGTCGGACAGAGAGGAAATAGCATCGAGAATACTCGACATGAGGGCAATGGACGTTAAAATATACAGACCGCGTTTGATGGCCGCCACGGTGTAGTCCACAGTGTGGATCTTATGATGATCGAGGAGGAGTCAGCGACAAGCCTTTCAGTCGGCTACGTTGTCGTGGCGGTCCTCTTTAACTGTTAACTAGCAGGGCATGTACTGTACTTCAAGTACTATATTACTGAACATGTACTTCAGTTAGTGAGAGCTAAGTAACTTCCAGTTCGAATCGATGGGCACATGGAATAGAGCGCCTAGAATTTCTAGGATCACACTTGACCCCAAAAAAATCGGGCAAGTTGTGCAACTTTTTGCATTTTCAAGGGATCGAGTTAGAGAGCTTCTCGTGAAACAATGAGGCAGCGTCAATAGTTCTTTGTTAGCAGCAAAATCCCCTGCAAAGCCTCTTCAATCCGATCAAAAAAAAAGTTGCATCGTTATAGATCCGACAATTGCCAGTTGCAGCCCGCCTTTTTGTAGCGTTGCGAGTCGCAACTCATAACGAAAATCAGAACGTACGTGAGGAGGTGGCGCTGGCAGTTCGTGATCGCTGCACACTTGCGCAGAAAGCGAGTGCCACCACGTTCATCTCTGCATCAACCGATGGAGGCGGCGGTTGTAGAGAATATTTCCAAGGCGCTGGGACTACCCCGGCCCTTTCTGAGCGAGTCGAACCGCGCCTTCACACAGCTGGAGACTTGGCAGCAGCTCACAGCGTTGTTAGCCACACAACCCGTGACAATCAAGCCGCTGGGCTACTACCGAACCCCTGACAGCATCGACATGTACGTCGTCCGTCAAATAATCCCGGACAGTTGGCGAGCATGCTATAATTAGCAACTCGCATATGGATATGACAAATTAATGACGGATGTTTGTATCATATAGCTATGTATTTGAGTGTTCGCTAGGAGACTCGTCTAGCTCTCGACGCTACAGCTGGAAGATCTACCGTCGCTACAGACACTTCCAGAAGTACATCGCTCACTCCTCAGAGCTATTGGCCAGTCGATCGGTTCGTGTTCCGAGATTATCCCAAGCATATCTCAAAATATTCCATGCGCAACACTGCAAAGACCGTCTCGTGGAGCTGCATAACTGGCTGGAAGGAGTGTTGGAGAACACGCAGAGTTACTGTCAAACACTGCAACAAAAACAGGAGCAACAGGAGAAAGAGAAACTTCGCGAGCTTCAGCAACAACGAATGCAACAATTGGAGGAGCAAGCCAAACTCAAGACAACGAAAAAACATAAAATTCATAGCACGGATGTTTTAAACAATGGCAGGTTACGAGCAATGTCGAACCTGAGCACAGCGACAGCTTCTACGCGACGCAGTAGCGTCAGTTTGAAGACGATTGAACAGCAGGGAGACCCAGCTCTGTATTTCTTAAAAACCGACAAGGCTGAAGCTCTGCCAGTGGTGATGCTGAGCTGCTTCCTGCTCGCTGGAGCCAACTGTCCCTTCCCGCATGTATTTCGAGGTATGCCGAGCTTTGCTTTGGCTTTGGAGGAGCTGAATATTCAGCTGGAACAAGCGGCACCGGCTGCGTATCCTTCAAAGCTGAGGAATTCCACGAGTACAAAAGCAGGTCTGGGCTTACGATTAACGCCGAGTCACGAACAAGATGGACAGTTCTTGGGCGCTACAGTGGCAGGTTTCCTTCGAGAGCAACAGGAATTGGACCCAGCGTTAGTGGACGTCCCAGTTGGAGCCAAATTGGTGCGCGTGAATGGCGTTGACGTCAGTGATTCTCCGTTCGATCAAGTGTTGGCTCAGCTACGTAGTGTGGGGCTGCCACTGCGCTTGAGATTTCTATACAATCCTCATTTAAACAGGCAAAGAAACAGCCCAGAAACGCCTCGAAGTAGCGTTGATTCTACGTCGAATGTAGAGTCCATGAGTGGGAGACAACGCGTCGTGTCGAGTGTCAGTGGAGGAAGCAGTAGCGGCAACTCAACGTCGGACACTGGGAAGTCTGCATTGAATCCTAGTCATCGCAGCTTCAGTGTCGATGCGTCGCGCTCTTCTGGTCTCTTTGGCGCCGTTTTTGGTGATTTATTCGGCTCCAGAAGCTCTGAAGTGAACAGTATTTCAAGCTCGAATAATTCCAATATTGTGAGTGCTACGGGCAAGCAGAGAGGCGAGACAGCGGATGTGACGATGTCGAGTCACGGGCTAGTAAATGGTGGCGCTCTGTTCGCATGGGACGACGTAAGTGGAGGGTCCCGTGACCTCATTTCGCGAGGCTTTTTCTCGTATTTGCCACCGTCTCTACTCCACGAATTGCGTGAAAAGCGTCGTGCTGAGAGGAAAGTGAAATCTTTCCTTCCTGAACTCGATTCAAGTGACAGTGACAGTGACAGTGACAACCAGTCTTATGAAGAAACTAATTCCGTCATAAGAAAAACTCAAGGTGTGTGGAGTACAGCTACGGGCCCGATGGGGTTATCGCTTGGAGCTTGTAGAATCTGCGACGTGGAAGCAGCAATGCTGGAAGTGTCTCCCGTGTTCTTCTCGTCCAGATCTGAACATCGCGGCAGTGAGAAGCGCTTGTGCAAAGGATTCGTACTGGTTTCTATCAACAACGAGAGCACGTTCGGCGCTCCTTTTGTCGCCGTGATCAAGCGTCTACGTTCAGCTTCTCGTCCGACGAGCTTGTGCTTTCGTTGGTATCAAGATTTCAGTCCGTTCTTAGAGACTGAGCTGGCTGAGCAACACGCTTTAAAGCCTCGTGCTCTTGGAGCCAGGATGTTTGTCAACGCTCTCGATTGTGTGGCTGAAGCGCAGACCGATTTGAGTAATAGCTTGCAACTCGCACTTATGGAGAATGCCTCGGTACGTGACGAAATAAGTGTCTTGCAAGACGCTTATCGAGAATTAAAACTTGCACAAGAACGTGCGGCTGAGAGAGAACATATCCTTCAAGCTAGAATTGCACAGAGCGACAGTGAGATAGCTAGACTCAAGGAGCAAGTGGAAGTTCAACGTCAGGAATTGGACAAAGCGCGGCGTCGAGCTCAAGACGCAGAGACCCAGTTGGCGACGAATAGGAACGAGTATGAAGTTATGATGGAAAAGGCTCATGAGAGTGCGATGACGCGACTAGCAGAGCATGAAGAACAGCTGATCAAGGAATCCAACCGCTCGATTGAAAATTCCAACAAATTAGCGGAACGTCGAGCTCAGAAAATGGTGGAAGCTGCAGCCAATGAGAGTCAGCGAAAACATGAGGAATATTTGCAAAAACTGGCAGAGGAACACTCGGAAGAAGTGGAGAGTCTCATGCAACAAGTGGCCGTGTGGCGTCATCAGGTGGAAGTGCTTACCGAGGCGGAGAAGCGCAACTATGCAGCTTTGGTGAGCAATGGAGTGAACCCATACGGAGATTTCCAGCGCTCTCGCTTCGGCTATTCGAGCTCGGACTCGCCATTCGCTGACTTGAAAAGTGGCAGTAACGATCTTCAGCGACGGAAACAGGAGAAAACGCAAGAGTCCAGCGCCACTACGGCTGCTACTGCGGCGAAATGGCGCGATGGCAGTGACAACAAGAGCCACGCGTTCTCAGGAACTTCCGAGCAGTCGTCGCAGTCAAACAACGGCACGTTCTGGGACCGCTACTTGCCACAGAGTGATGAAACAGAGTTTTGTTTAGTTTAAACGAGTAAATTTAAAGTTTAAGATGGCAATTTCGCAGTGTAAGGTGATAATACGTAATTGTTTTAAACATGGTCAATCATGCACCGTTTTACCGGTATTCCGAAAAGATCTTATGAGAGACAAGCTCATGAAGAAAGCCAAAGTGAAGCCGGCAGTGAACCAGATCAAGGTGCGTCCGTGGCTTACTCATCCAGAGACAGTCAATTATTGCCAGAACCAAGACATCATCGTGCAAGCCTATTCTCCATTAGTAAAGGGCTATAAAGTAAGAAATTCGATGCTTATTGAGATCGCCAAGGAGGCCAATGCTACGCCAGGACAGGTGCTGGTGGCTTTTAGTCTAGCCAGAAAAATTGTCGCTCTACCGAAATCTGCCAATGTTAAACGTAAAAAAGAGAATCTCGAGGCGTTTAATACCAAACTGTCGACTGAACAAGGTGAGAGACTCATGGCACTGGACGAATACTATTAATACGTCACGGATTGGGATCCGATCCGAGACGAGGAAGTGTGAGCAGAATTTCGAAGCTACCAAAAAATTGCACTGAACTGTGGCTAGAATGTGTCTTCAGTTTGATACGAGCTGACAAAACTTGCAAGCGGATCAATAGCCCATCGTCTTCTTAAACGACCTTCTCCTTCAAAGTCTTATCCTTTGTATGGTGTCGAGACAATCTCTTTTACGCAATCGTTTCATGTGGTGCACACCATGGCTTTCTTTCGCATCGCCACATAGCAATCTCTGGTCGCCAATTGGCCCAAAATGGTTGATGATGGGAGAGCCGGGTCTCTCAACGAGTCAGCATCACTAGCCAGAGAGGGACAAGCAACGTTCACAAGCGAAGGGAAGAGCGACTTCCTCCTCTCCGTTAGCCATGATCAAGGTCAAGTGGGACTCCAACCATCGCCCTGCAAACGGCCCCAGCAATGCGCCGACAGCTTCAGGCGAGCGACCGACGCTCACTGCGCTCATGGACGGCATCGTCATCAACAGCAGCAGCGTCAGTAGCAACGCGGGTACAACACGACGTCCGCCAATGCCGAAATGGGACATGGGCACCATCTCGGAAGACACGATGCCCGCAGCGTTCACTGCAGCGTCTGCGGGCTGGTCTAACGACCGGTTCGAGCTCACGGAGAGCGGAGAAGTGCGCAATAAAGCCACCAGACAACGCATCTCCAAGCAGGAAATCCGCGAACACGGCGAAGAAGTTCTTCGCGGTCTGATTGACAATGTACACACGAGAATGTTACAGGAGCTTTTGTTCCTGGAACAAGCCATCCCTCCACTCGAGTTTGAGCGAAGTTCGGTCGAGTCTGGCTTCGATCCTGGAGCCAGTACAGCAGGCAGCAATGCCAGTGTCAGCAGCTCGGTACGCTCCAGTTCGTCCAGTATCTGCTCCACCAATGACGGATTCCGTATGATGATGGACACGGATGAACCGAGATGCATTTTCCACACGAGTAAAAACTTCAGTGTGGCCGAGAAACTCTTAGTCTTTGTATGCTCCTTCCGAGGTCTCAGTTGTGGCATTTGGAGTCGCAGTGTGCTACTTAAAGACGGCGTCAAAGTCGGCTCCATGCTGCCCTATTTCCAGAAAGCCATCGCTGCAGGATACGGGATTCTAGTCATGAATCCCAACATGAACACGCAACTTATGGTAACACAAGACGGAACCGTGGAGAAGATGCCCATCCGAGGCTCCAGTAACGCCGAGGACCATTGCGACCACGTGTGGCGTAACTATATCTTCCCTTCAGCCGCTCACAAGGTGCACTTCATCGCCTATGGGTACGGTGGCGTCCTGGTGACCCAGTTGATTGCCAAATACCGGTACGATCTCAAAAGCCGACTAGGAAATGTGGCTTTTATTGAGAGCTCGCACAAGATCGACCCGTCGTGGAACTCTGGCTTCAAGCGCTTCTTCTCCCAGCACAGTATCTCGTGGTCCCGATCGGATTTTCCGTTAAACACAGAGCTTAGTCGAGATGCCACTACGTTCGCCACAAGTGGGGGTCCGAGTGGCACCGGCACCACGACTACAAGTAGTGATGACGTATTCACGGCGACCTCACCGTCATCCAGATCTCCTAAGAGTCCCAGTGCAGCTCAACTCACGGGTTTTGGCTGCATCTGCTTGTCTGCTGGGCCGTGTGAAGGAGCCAATGAGAGTCCAGCGTACACTACGCAACAAGTTCTCGACACTGTGTTTGCGTTTCTAGCGTCTCCTACGCCGTACGAGTTCCAGCGTCGAGCAGCCCGTGAACTTCGCTTAAATACGCTTTTAGATGAACAGCAACAAGCTCGACCAAAGCCTCCTATTGGACAAAATGGAGACCTTGGACGACCTCCAAGAGACCAGCCACGTACACGCAAGCAGTCAGTGTATGAAACAGTACTCGGTGGCGCCGCTGGGAACGCTCGGGAGCTGAAACCTCGCGAGTACGACTCGTTAACTATCGACGATTTCGACCTCTTACGTGTCGTCGGTCGAGGCGCGTTTGGCAAGGTCATGCTAGTGCGACGGAAGGTGCCTCAACAACAGAAAGGGGCGCGGTTATTAAGTCCTCGTACGATGATGGCCATGGGCATGACGCCGCAACAAATAGCAGGTGCGACAGGGGGAGAAAGCGGCAAAGTATACGCCATGAAGGTCATCAAGAAAGCTGCCGTGTTCGCAAAAAATCAGGTGGAACACACCAAAACGGAGCGTCGGATCCTACAAGGTGTGGACCACCCATTTATGGTCAAACTGCGGTACGCGTTCCAGAACGACGCCAAGTTGTATTTCGTCATGGACTTTTACAACGGCGGCACGTTGCACTTCCATTTGCGTCGTGCTATGCACTTTGACGAAGTGCGGACTCGTTTCTACGCCGCTCAATTGGTGTTGGCGATCTCGCATCTTCACACGTACAACATCGTGTACCGTGATCTGAAACCCGAGAACATTTTGCTAGACGACCAAGGATTCATCGCGTTGACGGACTTTGGGTTGTCTCACGACCATTTTGACAGTAAAGACGGCATGCAGACGTTCTGTGGCACACCCGAGTATATCGCTCCAGAGCTCATTCGACGTGTACCGTACGGGAAAGCCGTGGATTACTGGTCCATGGGTGTGCTCATCTTCGAAATGTTGGCTGGCTACACGCCGTTCTACCACGCGAACCGGAAACGGAATTTCCAGAACATCGTCAAGCTCCCGTTACGGTTCCCGTCCGAGTTTTCGGATGATGCCAGATCACTTTTGAGAGGGTTGATATGTCGGAACCCGGCGAAACGTCTGGGGTCCGGACCCTGTGGAGCGCAGGAGATCATGGATCACCCTTTCTTCGCGCAAGTGGATTGGGAGAAACTGTACAAGCGGGACGTCCCGGTGCCGTTCAAACCGGTGGTCAAGTCCGACGGGGAAGTGAACAACGTGCCGGAATTTTTCAAACGACAGGAAGTCATCGACTCGGTGGTGTCGGATGTCCCGATTGGGAAAAGTCACGTGTTCCAGGGCTTCTCATACACAGACCCATACAATCTGTAAGTCAAAGACAGGCTAAGAAGATTTTGATGTGCTCAACGTAGAAGAGAGAAGGAAACTTAAAAAAAAAGTCGAGTAAGATATCTACGATCAAGCGTTCAATGTGTTCGTGCGAATAAAAATTAGAAAAGAATTCGTTTTTTTCTCTTTTTTTTTTAGTAAACTCAAGTAACCTAGCTTTGTTTTTCTTGCTGGTGGACGATCATGCTACCTTTGCAACTTAGTAGTATTTGATCTCGCGGTCGTCCAGTGGCTGGGTGGGGCGGTTGTCCGAGGCGTCGTTGGTGGCTGGGAGCTCGCCATACACTTTCTTCAATTGGTGAAGCTCGTCGTACGAGATGGAGATGGGGTTGTTCAACACCCACCAGTCCACGACTTCGCTGCACGGTGGAGTGGTCAAGCTACCATTGTAGTTGAACACGTGGCTCTTGGCTACAAGACCATTTAACATCTCAGCGTAGGTCATGCTAAAAAAGAAGAAGTTAGAACTTAGTAATTCTAGAAATCTGGGGTATCTTAACATACCCCGCGTCTCTCAGGTTGAAAGAGCTCTCCTCCGTCTCGAGATCTTTCCAGAGGCCCTTGACGAACGCGTTCTCCTGCACCTTTGGCTCAGCGTTGAGGAAAACACCCGTCACTAGGATCTTGCCACTACCGTCCACTGCCTTGTGGACAAAGTGGATCTCCGCGTCGTAGTGGTAGTCGTCTAGGGCGTGCTCCGACGTCGCGTGCATGTGGAACTGAGCCAGTCCGTACTCACGCTCGTCGAAGTTGATGGACTTGACCGTGCAGTCTACCCTCGCATCCACCAAGTATGTTACGATGTTACTTCACAAAAATACTAAATAACTAAGTTTTTTTGTACTCACGTTCGTCTCCTTTGATCTCCCACTTGTACAGATCCTCGAGTTTCTTGAGGCTGAATTTACTGCAGTCGCCTCCGAACTTAAGCGGGGCATGAGCCATACCCCAGTCGTTGTGCGAGAGCTTACGCATCGGGATGTTGATGGGAGACTGGTGCGTCCCACCGCATGCAGAGTAGCTGCCCTTCCAGTCGGCAGGACCCAATTCCTCGTCGGTTGTCTCCTTGTACCCCCACTTGCTCGTGTCGGCTTGCCCCGAAACGATGAAAGTAGCACTCAACAGCAACATACGTGACACAGGACCCAACATTTTTTTATTCACTTGCTCTTAAGGAATTTGAGATGTCTTCCAAGCTGAGATTTCAGATATGATCGAGGACTTAATGTGCCCTTATCATGCCCCTCCAGTAAGATCCCGGTGCATTACAGTTAAATTGGCGATAGATTCATCAATCGACGGCCCACAAGCGTCCTAAAGCGCCGGCGACCTCTGCTGCACACAACGTCTTTTCGTGTTTTTTCATGTTCAATACACCAAAAATTAGCAATTTGTTTTTAGGATTTTCAATTTTTCAGGTATGCAATTTTTCCCGAATTAGCTTTCCGGACTACGATTGATGCATCATAGTTATGAGTTTGCCGCTCTATGGAAGTAGTAGATAATTTCACGATCGTTCAAAGGTTGAGTGGGGCGATTGTCAGTGGAATTGCTCGTGACTGGAAGTTCACCGTACAACGTCTGCATTTTCTGGAAATCGGCCAACGAGATTGAAATCGGTTGAATAAGTACCCACCAGTCGACAACTTCGCTGCAACCAGGTGTGGTCAAACTACCACTGTAGTTCATCAAGTGGTTCTTCTTCACGAGGCTGTTGAGCATTTCTGCGTAGTTCGTGTCGATTTTGTCCAGATTCAATGTTGTATTACTACTCTCCATATCACCCACAAGACTTTGAGTGAACGCGTTCGGCTGTGTTTTATTCTCAGCATGAAGAAACACGCCCATGACGAGTAGTTTACCACTTCCGTCCACGGCCTTGTGAACGAAGTGGAGCTCGGCGTCGTAGTGATAGTCGTCTATCGTGTGTTCTGACGCCAGGTGCATGTGGAACTGAAGCACAGAATACTCGCGCTTACCCTTGTTAGTGGTCTTGACTGTGCAGTCTTCAACGCCGTGTTAATCTTCACACTATGTAGCTAAAAAAAAATCTAAGTTACTTACTTTCGTCTTGCTGGATCTCCCATCTGTACAGATCGTCGAGCTTGTGAAGTGTGAAGTTTCTACAAGCACCGGCGTATTGAAGTGGAGGCTCGGCATCCCATTGTTCAATGTGTAAGATTTCTCGAATGGGAAAGTTGATTGGAGACTGGTGCTTGCCTCCACAATCAGGGTAGCCGTTGTGCCAGTCATTAGGCCCAAGCTCTTGGTCCGTCGTCTCCTTGTACCCCCACTTTTGCGTTGAATCGAATGTGGATGCGGCTCGACTCAGTGCAAGCAAACCCATTTCTAGAATCAGAAGACGCAACAGCTTAACCATTTTCTTGTCGCTCGTGGGGTGAATTCTTGAGTGAAGCCACCAATTCCTTTAGTTTTGGTGAGGTAGTGCTTCGTATGAAACGACTACAACTGCCAATACGTTCATGCGATTGCTGGTGCACAGTAACATCGGCTTCCCATGTTGAAGTGACAACAATCTAAATGCAAATAAAGTGTCAGCCACACTATTATTGCTGATGTGCACCACACCACATTTCTTCCAAGATGAGCGGCGCTCCAGGCATGATGGCAGGCGGTCCTCGTGGCGGTGTGAACGTTGGTGGCGGTAGTTCAACTGGACGAGCAGTCTTTGCGCTTTGTGGTGGTGTGGCTGGAGCATACTATGGCTTCTACTTGCAAAGTAAATACATGGAAGAACGTCGGGTACGTCGACAAATTTCAACTAAAATAAAAAAATCTCACCATATTTTGCCACAGGTTGCTGTGCTGGTAGAAACCGAGGCACGCAAGCGCCTCAAAGAGGAATTGGCCTCCCAGAAATAAACAACCATTAGAGAATGCACCCATTTTTTCTGATAAATACTTGTAATATCTATATTTCTCAGCTGGCAATAATGGGAAGTGACACTTCTCGTACAGCGGAGACTAGCTGCAACATTTGCTTCTGCTGCTGCACCAAAATCTCGACTAGTTTGCGCTCCATGGCTCGCATTTCGTGCTCCTTCTCTTCGCGTCTGGCTCGAAGTGACGCCAGCGTTTGGTCAACATTTCGAATTTCCGCCTTCTTTTTCTCAATACGTTCCAAAAGAGCTTCAAACTCTTCGTTCAGTCGACGTTTCTTGGCTACCACCGCCATATTCAACGATCCATTGTTACCAGACTGCAACATGAGGTCTCGGAGTGAAGCTTCGATGGTCTGCGCTTCAGCTTGGAGCGAATTTACGTCCCGCTCTAATGTGATTTTCATCTCTTCCACTTCTTCTAATTGTTTCATTACAATCGAAATTTCGTTGGATAATATAGCACTGGAGTTCCGGTGTGCCACTAGCTCGTCTCGTTTATAGTTCGTCAGCGTTTGACTCATCTCGCCGTGTTGAGCTTGCACTTGTGACCAAGTTTCACAAATTTTACTCATCAGCTCTTCCCAACGTGATTTTTCATCAGATTTTTCGGTTTCCAGACGATTCACCTTAATTTCAATGTCGTTTTGCAATATTTGCTTTGCCTGAACTTCCTCGTTGATTTTTCTCATCGCACGCATAACCAGATGAAGAACGTGAAGCGCTGCTTGTTTCTGCTGTTTCTTAAGGCTCTCTTGGGCGTCGAATTGGGCATCTTCAGCTTCTTCGAGCGCAGAGCGGAGCGACCCAAGCTCAGTCTCTAAATGCTCTTTTTGTTTCTTCAACTCGGTCATGGCTCGTTCTACCTGCTCAATCAACTTCTCTGAGTCTTCCTGCACTTGAGCGATAGCGTCTTCTTGTTCCCGGAGCAGTCTGGCCTCTTGATCTCGTAATTGTTCCTCCAACTGTTGCGAAAATTGCGATTGGAGCTGATTTGACAAATTTTCTTTTTCACGATCGTGATTTTCATAAAGCGATTCAAGTTGTTTTTCATGAGAAGTTGCAGTGGTTGCAACAAGATTCTCGAGCTTTTCGCCCCATGCTTTATCCAACTGTAGGCGTTGCTCTTCGTGAGCTTCTTGCAGTTGGCGTAGCGCAGTCTCTTTCTCCTCGGCAAATATCGCATTTAATCGTGATTTTTCATCGTCAAATTTGCGTTCAAGCTCCGCTTTCTGTTCTTCAAGTTGCTCCGTCCACTTGGCAGCCAGTTCTTGCTCCATCACTTCCACGTTAGCGTCGAAATGCTCTTGAGCTCGTTCTCGTTCACGTGTCGTGATGTCTTCCGACAATTTTTCAAGTTCTTGTGAATGTTGCGTTTCAAGTTGAATTTTCAGTTCAGCAAGTTGAGCTCGAAATTTCATCTCGTGCCGTTCCTCCGCAGCTCGAATCGCTGCCATTGCCTCTTGCTGGACTTTGTCAAGTTCTTCACGCTGTCGTTCCTTGATCTGCACTGCAGCTTGTTGCCATTCCTTCTCTCGATCGTAAAGACCTTGGTTGTACGTCATCTTCTTCTCCACTTGCTGTCGGTTCTGCAGCTCCTCCATGGCTCGTTGCCACTTGGACGTACACTTGACAACTGCGGTTCCTTTACGCTCGTTCATCTCCTTTTGCATCGCTTCCAGTCGTCCATTCGCCTCGAGTTTAGCTTGCGTCATTGCGTCATGAAGAGCTCTACTATGGTCTTCACGAAGAGTATCCATGTCCTGCTGGTATCGCTGCGTCACTGCACTAATCTCGCTCTCCAGCTCATTTTGATGCCTGGTTGCCATAGCTGAGACCTCTGTCTTGTGAAATTCCGCATATTTCTGACTGTATTCTTCACGCAGCATCGTGACTTGAGCAGTAAATTCTTTGGCGCGCTCAGTTGTGTCCACTTCATGTCGTTTCTGCAAAATTTCCAGCTCTTTTTCATGACCCGACACAAGTTTACTCCTCTCCAATCTCAGCTTCTCGTCGGATTGTTCTCGTTGCGTTTGAATCGATGATTGAAGACCTTCTCGTTCATCTTCCCAATCTTCTTCTCTGCTCTTCCATTCCTCTTTTAAAGCTGCCAGTTCGTCTTCGAAAGTACTCGCTATCACTTCGCACTTCTGCGTCATTGCGGCTAGCTCCTCAGATAATTGAATGTGGCTCTGTTGGAGCTTGTTTTTCTCGTTCTGCAGATCCTGAATGGTGTTTTGTACATCAGATTCGACAGATTTGGAAAAATTGTCAAACTTCTCCTTCATCTGCTGCATCTGCGCCGTGTGGACTGCTGTGAGGTCTTCTTGTAGCTGATACTTTTCTTGAACGTAAAATTCGTTCAGCTCTTCCCGATCTTTATCATGTTCCTCCTTCATCCTTCGAATAGCCTCGAGACGTTCATCATGAAGTGTCTGCGTCATTTCGTCACATTTCGCCATGTAATCGTCGCGTAATCGCTCCTCCAGCCTCTCCAGTTCTTCAGCTCTTCTTCGCTCTTGACTCGCTTGCAGACGCACCAAAGTAGTGTGTAACTTTACTTGGGAAAAGGCACGATACTCCTTTCGTAACTTCCATAACGCAAATTTCTCACGAAGCACTAATGCAAAATTTGCCAACTTTTTCTCCTTCCTAGCGCAAATTTTGTCCTTCTCGAGTTTTTCTTCGAGCACCAGCATCTCGCCTTGAACAGCCGCTAGTTTACCCATATACAGCGCATTCTCGTCTTCGAGACGCTGGATCAACATGTTCTTCTCGTCTTCCATCACTTTCAGCGAATTTTTCACTGCAGCCAAAGATTTTGACATTCTCTCACTCGCATTTTTCGCGTAACTTTGCTCCTTCACATTGTCTTCCTTTGCTGCCAGTAACTGCGCTCTCATTTCGCTGACTTCGATCCTGGATTTGTCAATCTCGTCACGTTCAAGTAGCGACTGTTCTCGAGCCTCTGAGAATTTATTTTGCACGTCTTTTAGCTGTCGAGTTAGTAACATTTTCCCCTCTTCCAGACACTCGATAGTGCCACGTAACTCGAGCTCTTGGTTGCGATTTTCAGTCGTCAATGTACTGATCTTCTGCTCGCTGAGTCGTAAAGCGTCTTCCATGGCGTCTTTCACTTCTTGAAGCTCGTATTGAAGATCTGTAACTTTTCTCTGACTCTTCTCCTTCATTTCTTGCTGATCTTCCAGTTGACTCTTTAGATACTGCCGTTCATTGTCAAGACGACGTAACAATGCCTCCATTTGCATGCGTTTGGTCTCTTCACTGGCGTTTGTTACACTCATAGAGCCTACATTTGCAGCGTCTTGTTTACGTTCTTCTTGAAGCGCTTCAACTTGACCCTCAGCGTCCACAAGTTGCCGAGTCAATCGAACATTCTCTTCGACCATTTTCTCCATCGCAAGCTTGGCGTTGGCTTCTCTGCTTTTCCACATTGTCAGCTCTTGCACGAGATCGGTAACATTCGCTTGTAACGTCACTACTTTACCTTGTAACGCCGCTTGTTGCGTTGTTAAAAGCTCTTTTTCTTGAGAAAAAGCAGTTTCGATCCGCTCGGATTGTTTCTTGAAAGCTTCTTCTTGTTCCGCTAGCGCTTGGCGCTTGTCAACTTTCATTTGTTCCATAGCGTTGGTGATTTGAGCGAGGTGTGTTCCCAGTTCTTCTTTACACTTCATCTCCGACGACAGTTGGGCTTTCAAGTACTCAATCTTGTTGTTCAGATGCTTCTCCATCGCCTCCACGTCATGCTTTGCGACAGACGACGATGTTACCAATGTTACACTCCCGGATGTTTGCCCTTGGCTGCGTTGCTGGAGCTTCAAAGCTGCTACTTGACGCTCAAGACGTTGGTTCTTGTCTTCTAGAACGAGCACTTTGTTCTTGGTTAACTCTTCTAGAGAAGCTTTGGCGTTTTTCGCTTGCGTAGTGGCCACTTGTGCTTGACTTTGGAGACTCAACATTTGCATCTGTAAACTCTCTACTTGTTCCTTGGCGGAATGTTCACTTAGCCGTAAAGTTTCAATGTCAAGTTGGTACTTTTCGTGGAGTTTCTTGAGCTCTGTTTGTTGCGAGTGCACGAGTTGTTTCTTCACTTGTTCCTTGTCTCGATTTGATTGGTCCAATTGAAGATTTAACATGTCAATCGTCTCGATTAACCGAGAAATTTCATCGACGGAGCTGCTGTCAGTCGTGTGTTTAACTTGACTTTGTTTCGAGTGGAAAGTAAACTCCAGCTCCAGTCGCTGCTTCCGTGCTTGATCGTCTTTTTCGCGTAACATTGTTGCACATTGAGCTCGAGTTTGGAGAATTTCCTGTTCCAGTTTCACTTTCCGTGCTTCAACACTTGACAACTTTTGCTTGGTTTGCATAAGCTCCACTTCCAAGTGTTGCACTCTCTCTGTCAGCCCGTCGTTGCCGGTAACAAGATTTGCAGTCGATTGCTGATTGTTACGTAGTGGGATGATGCACTTTCTCTTGCCCATCTTTGAAGTTGCTTGAAGAGAAGGAAGAATAGAGCGCTCTCTTGAGCTGTTTGAGCCACTTCGAGGTCGGTCCGTATCATCCAGCTCCGGTCCACTAACGACCCGCTTGTTGCTGTTATCAACCGTCGAGTCAATAACAGCGGACTGCTTCGCCAGTTCTTCAAGGAACATTTCCTCGAAAATTTCATCTTGTAGGTCATTTTCTTTCGATTCTTCTACATTCTGATCGCTGTTGAGGGTTGATTTCAGCTGGAAGCCAGCATCACGGAATTTGTTGATCTCCGTATACACTCGATGGCAATTGGAGCAAACGGGCACTTGTTTGTAGAACTGCGTCGGGTTGGGACGTCCAAGTTCCATCCGAAACACGTTATCAGCTTCTTGCCACTGTATGGCCAATGCGTTATCATCCAGCTGAGAGGAGAGAGCCGACGTATCTTTAAGAAAATCAAGTTCAGCGTGTGCAAGAAGGAGATTGTTGTTGCCTATCTTGAATCGCTGTCCAGTATCTTCCACGACCACGTGGTCGACTTCAGTTTCATCGAGATTGTTATCGTTCTGATTTCGTAACATTGTCACCCATCTCGCTAGACCAGGAAGCGATGTTACCGAAGTTTCACAAAATTCACCTCGACACTTTACCGAATTTTCGCCTTTAATAGCAGACTGAAGATTTGGCAGTGACGCTTTTTTTTGTAACATTGCTCCGGCAGCTTTGTCACTGATCTGCTGAAGTTCCACGTGCGAAATGTGTGTCAACCACACGATCTGGTTACTGTCGCATACGAACTCGAGAGTGGCACCGACAACGCGAGCGTTTGTAGTTTTCGATAAATAACTTACCACTTTGGTTGTAATTTTCTCCACTTCTTTACTTTTGCTACTCGACAGCTGAAGCGGTGTAGTTTCGTTCGGATTATTAATATATCCAGCTCTTCGTTCAATTTTGACGTCGGGTACGGCAGATCCGTCTCGTGAAATTTCAAATTCCACTTGGACATGACTCTCGTCGCTAATTGAGGAAATATACGGTTGCAATCCCTCAATTTTCCTGCCAAACGAAGAAACTCCACGTTTATTTTCCAGAGCGTGTAAAATCTCCTCGAATTCGTCGATTCCCACAACTTTTCGCGTGCCATCCAGGAAATTCACGACAGCCATGGAATCCACACTTTTGTCACTCGAACGACCTGATAATTGCAAAAATCTCTCGCGGATCTTAGCAACAGGCAACGAACCATCCTTCGACATGCGTTTGCGAGAGATTGCGCCACTTTTTCCCGTGAACAACCACAAGTACGAGTCGATGTGACTGCTGTCCGAGTTGTGGTACAGTATTATCGTGTCTACCATCCGAACGCCACATTTGTTGCCTTCGCTCCAAAGAGACGCATGCGCCCCCTCCCATACGTAGACCACAGGCTCTGAAGATGTTACAGGAGCTCGAAGCACCTGCTTCCTACGCTTTGCCATTTGCCTAGACGACGCTTCCATCCACTTTTGGGCGGTTTCCCATTTTATTCTTTTTGATTACCTTTTTATTTAAAAAAAAAAGCGTTTTGTTTAAATCATGATTATGCTTTTTTTTTAAAAGCAGACATGCTTCGACTTGATTTAAATAAGGATGCACATTTTATATTTTTTCTAAGCAAAAGAAAATGAAAAAGCGTTTATCAGCTGCCAAAAATAAATTGCCTCGATTGATAATTATAGACAATCTCACCTCTGTTGCAACTGTTGATAGATCTAACACTTCATCCCTCTGCATGTATCAAGACCACGCGGTGTAGAAGCATCGAGAGTTAAACCACGAGAAATGAGCGACGCTGCTATCGCAGTACCGTCGGATGACGAGAGACAACTCGACACTTTTCGCGACAGTCTCCGTGATGGAAACGTCAGTGCAAAACTACATGGAGCACGTGGAGAACCGGCAAACGGAGGTTTGAAACTGCTGGAAGACAAAGTGACACTGGTGTGGCAACCCAGAGCTCTTCCCTTGCAGAGTTATCTGCCTCCATCACTCTTGGAAAAAATCGTGATACACGACGTCAGCGTCGTGATAACCGAGGCGAAAAGCGTGAGAACAGGACGCCAAACGACCAATTTTGTGCGGACGATCAAGTATTTAACCACCGACGAGCTTCCTGCGAACGATGACAGGTGTTTATCGCTGTGTTTTACTCCAACGACGCCTCTAGAATCTGATACACCGTCAGATTCCCCATCTCAGGAACCTGCAAATGCCTTCAAGAGCTTCGATTTAGAGTTCGAAGACGAATTTACTCGAGACATTGCACGCGCATTCTTCCGACAACAAGCAGGTTTAAAGCAAAATGAACCAGAAAACACCGAAATATTCACGGACATCGAGCTGCCGAGTGGGTTGCCAACTCGATGTTACCAAGTCGTGGTGCATCCGTCTTTCCAGCTTGCAGTACTGATCGCTGTAGTCGGCAGTATGACGTCAGTCGGATGGCGTTCATTCCGCTACGTGACGAACCTCGATGACGAAGAAGACGTGGAAGAAGTGGCGAGGTTTGGCATGACTGTGTTAGAATATTTTCTACTGGTATTTCTAACCATGGAGCAGATCTGTAAAGCCATCGGATTGGAAGGGATCGCGCCGTTATTAAGGAGTAAATGGGACGCGTTCGACCTCTGCGCAGTGATGATCAGCTGGTTAGCTGTACTGCCCTTCTCTTCGTTGGCTGGATTTAATCTGCTGTCACTTCGCGTTTTTCGAGGTGTGCGGATTTTTAAGCGTTGGAAAAGCTTCCAGGAAACAATGGAGACCTTCCTGGTTTCGTTACCAATGGCTGGTAATGCAGTACTCTGTTATTGCTACTATCTGTTCTTGTTCGCGATCTTGGGGATGTACCTTTTCAACAACTCATTGTCTCATCGCTGCGCGATTCAAGCGGATTCCGATACTTTTATCGCCCCAATGGCTGTGGGTGACACCAAGACGTATGTTGCTGAAACGCCAGTGCATTTCTGTCGAATGGATGATACGTCTTCGGGCTGTAAATCCAACATGGAATGTGTAGCCATGTCTCCACCCGATCGCGGATATACCGGTTTCCACTCGTTCCAAGCGTCGTTTCTAACGGTGTTCTTGATAACGTTACGATCGGGATTTGGCCCTTCTTTGGATGGAGCGCAACAAGCGTCATCCTACTTCTCGATCATTTACTTTATCGGGTTGGTAGTGTTCGTCAGCTACATGATCTTGTCACTTTTCGTGGGGATTGTTCGAGACAGCTACATCTCCGTATCAATAGTACGCGCTGCAAAAGTGACTCAACAAGAAAAAAGAATGGAAACATATCTAAAGAAACCACGTGTCCAATTCCCGAAAGGAACGGAAAAGTTCCCAGATGTGATGCAAGTTGTCGACGCCAAGTGGCAAATCTATCGAGGGCGATTCAAAGACTGGTTGCTGCAATCGCCACTGTTCACAAGAGCAGATGGAACGTTTCTAAGCTGGTGTAGATTACGTCAAGAACGGACTTTTTTCATTCTGGAATCTGGAAGTCCCACCATGGATAAAATTTCGTCAATCGCGGATTCTTCGGCTTTCGAACATTTCATGAATCTGGTGGTTTTCTCCAACTCGGTTTTATTCGCACTGGAATATCACGGGATGAGCGACATCTATGCTTCTCGTTTATACATGATCGAGAACTTTCTCATGCTGGTGTACGCCACCGAATTTATTATCATCGGGGCAGCATCCGGTGGACTTGTTGGATATTTGCAGAATCCATGGAATCGTCTGGATTTTGTGCTTCTGGTCATCGCCTGTGTCGAATTTCTACTGCTATCGTGTTCAGTTCTGCTCTACAGTGACAGCTACGCTCGTGGGATATTCGTCCTTCGATTATTTCGTCTAGTGCGGCCATTCCGAGTGGTGCGACAAAATAACAAGCTGCTGTTAGTACTGGATGCTATACTAGCCAGTGTGCCTGCATTTCTAAGCTCCATCGCGTTCCACCTGCTTCTAAACAGCGTATTTGCTGTTGTGGGTATGAATCTGTTTGGTGGCAACTTCCCACTGACCATGCAGTCACACTTTAACACGTTTAGTGACAGTATGCTCACCCTTTTCAAGTTCTCGAATGGAGGAAGTATCTGGCCGATTTTTCACGCTTCTCTTCAAGCTAGTTCGTTTGGAGTGGCACTGCTTTATTACATGACGTACGTGGTGTTGTGTCGGTATATCGCACTCAACTTCATGCTGGTCGTGCTACTCCGAAACTTTGCCATGAAAGGTGATGAAAGACGGAAAACGTTGAGTGGATTATTCCAAGATCGGATGTTTGCCATGCAACGGATTCATCTCTTCGACATGTACACGTTTGTCCAGGAGTTCGGGAACCTTTACCAAGGAGATATTATGAACGTGAGCTTGCCCGGAAGTGCCAAGAAGCGAGCGCAACGTGCTTTATCGGCTTCCGAAGCACTCAAAGCTAGATTATTCAACGTCCTTCCAACTTCGGATTTTCTGAAGATTAAAGGATACTACGGCACAACGAAAACTCAGCACGAGCGCAAGTACGTTCCATTAGAAGCTTCACAGAACGGAAAATCCAAGAACCAAGCCGCCGTGACTCCGATTGAAGAATTGTCGCATCCAGCCTCCATTGTCCCCACTCCAGGCTTAGAAAATCCGACAGATTCTCCAGCTCCGGATGAGTGGACCGGATGGACCTCATCAGGAGGTGTAACCGGTCACGGATAATCTCGTGTGGAAAACACAATTCCCTTCCTCCGGTCCGCTCCACTATGGAATACACGGCTCTCCCATAGAACACGCCCGCTTTTAAGAAATAATTTTCTAAATTAAAGAAGACCTAATTTGACGAACTAGATTTATTCATTTCTAATTATTGCCACAACCAAACCACCCATGATCTGTCCTGCAGTGGGCCTTGGGGGAAAGAACCAGGAGCGCCACATATACTCGTCGAGGTAGGAGTCCAATTGATCTCTTTTCATGCCTCTCATTGACTTGATGTGTCTTTTGATTCGGGTCTCCCACAGGCCCTCTATCGTGTTCGTGTGGGTACCTGTGTTGGGATCTACAAAGTTCTTGGAATGGTTAACCCAACTATGAGAATAATTCATTGAAAGCAGAGTCCTGTTGTTCTCCAGTGTGTGCTGCTTTCCTCCTCGGTCGCAGACGTAGCTAGCGAACATATCTGACATGACATGTGTCCTGCCTCACACAAAAATAAACTTGTTAGTAACGGAAAGTAGTAACGCAGATTTAAATACGTACCCCGGCTTAATAAATCGCTTAATTACGGGAAGTAAAGTCTCCTTTGTGCGTTTATCGTACACAAACCGCCCAAACCAACGCCCACTACCTCGTTCTACACCTCCAAAAGGCCAGAATTCCTCGTATCGCCGACCGCGGCGATACTTCTGTTTCTTGTCCAAGCTGGTTTCGTCAATTTCAACAACTTTGCCTTGGCCGCCAATCTACATACACGCAACAAAAGTTAAATACTGTGGATACAGCAACATTACAGCAACATTAGAGCAACATTACCTTAAAATCAGCTTTGAGTAGCTCTTTCGAGCATGTTGCACGGCAATATGCGTACCAGTTTTGGACCGTCGCCTCCGTCACCCCAGCCAACTCAGCCGCATTGGCCTGTGGTAGACGCATGCACCACGCAAGTAGGAGCCGGACAGCGCTGCTCAGCTTAATCTTAGCGTCGTTGAAGAAGGAATTGGTCAGCATACCAATGGAATTCTCTTTTCCATCGGCATGCTGCTTGCGACGGCAACAGCGCCATCGCTTCCGCGCGAGGGAGAGGCGCATCGGCTGAAAACACAGGGGGCAGTGCTTGGCCTTGTCGATTAGCCCCACCTCCATGCACCAGTACACACACCGGGGCTCATCACATGTGACCTCCATCACCCTGTCCATAGCAAAAAGACTGGAGTCCTCGATGTGGTACTGGTACGGCGTACGAGGCTGGGTAGGGACTTCGGGGGCTGGAGCTGACATGGATTGAGGCTGCCTGTGACTGGGGAGAGAGACTGCAAAATGAGTTAAACTGTGTGGCAGTGGGGGCCGTAGCGGGCGTATTTTCAATTCGTATACTAAAACGAAGTGTAGTGGTTACGGGGAAGTGTTCAATTGGGCGGGAAAGCGGGCTTGTTTCCTGGTGAGTCTCGCGCCAAATCAATAAGTGCCAATAATATGGTACACACATGTAACATCGTTTGTTCAGATTTAATTTTATTTTCAGATTTAGAATTAATCTGTCAGATTTAGAAAAGCGGGCGTGGAGCCCCTTCTGCACTTCTGGCAGTCCCTCCCCATAGCGATCAAGGACCGTCCCTGGGTCGTCGGACTTGGTGAACGGACCGCCATTCAACACGGACACCAGAGCGTGTAGTCGAAATCGAACACCACGAGGCGGGGGACATGAGACCACAGCTGTGACGACGCTGCATCATGTGCTGTTGGCTGTGATTCTCGCGCCATCCGCCCCGTTCCTTATGGTGTGAGCAATCGATTATGATGTGGCGAGAGATTTTGCGATCTTATGGCATCTGCATAAGCCTCTATGGTGATAGAAGAGACCTTCAAAAGAGTGCCATAGTTTCTCAGCTCTTGGAAACAGAACCCCATTCTTCAATTTACTTTGAAAGCAAAGCAACTAAAACCAAGTCAAAAGTATGCCGAAAGACCTCGCACCGGATAAAAACCGCTCTACTGAGGGCAAAGACCCCGAATTCGCTGCTCGGGTCTTTCGTAAATGGACCTACATTCCGCAACTCGTGGTCTTTGACCTCGACTTCACTATGTGGTTCCCGGCCATGGATGAGTTGCACAACGAAAAGATCACCAAGGACCCCATCACGGGTGACGTCACTGATGCCATTGGCTGGCAAGTCCACTTCTACCCGGAGATTCACGCAGTGCTGAGTGTATTGAAGACGGACCCTCAGTTCCGTAACACGAAGATCGGCGTGGCGTCACGTATGGAAGAGATTGAGACAGCGAAGAAGGTTCTGGGTCTGATGGACGTGACGCTGCGTGGTAAAGACGTCGAGCAAATGATCAAGAAGACGCTGGAAGACATCGCAGACTTCGTCACCATCTTCCCAGGCAGCAAAACGACGCATTTCAAGCAGCTGAAGGAGCAGAGCGGCATCGCGTTTGAAGACATGCTGTTCAATGACGACGATTTGGAGAACGTGCACGACGTGAGTGCACTGGGCGTGGTGTGCTCGTATTGCCCCGAAGGTCTTACAGTAGCGTCGTGGCTACAGGGTATGGAGGATTTCCAGTTGGCCAAGATGCAGCAGAGCGCGTAGGTACATGTAGAAGAACACGCAGCAGAATATGCACCAAATCTAGAGCTTCTTTTTTAGAATTTGGATGCCAATCTTTCTTATCGTTGCTACATGACGAAATTGTCGCTGATCCAGACACCGTCAATGTGCCAATGCGAGTATCCCACCATAGAGGATAA
>NW_003303725.1:790733-792323 GCF_000142945.1 Phytophthora infestans T30-4 | reverse complement strand
TAAGCAGGAAGTAGTTTTCAGTTTTCTGGGCGGAGTCTGTAATGATGTATTTTTCCCATGCCCTCTAACACTTTAAATGCTGTTTTGCAACCTAATGTCGTAGCTCAAACATCGAAATTTTAATTAAAGGCTGAAATGGCTACTATATCGATGTAAGAGAGGGCGTGCGAACTGCTTCTTCGGCGGGCGGGCCTGCTGCTGGGGGCGGTCCACCAGTCTCCTACCGCAAAATTAGCGAGTAACTGCTTAATACAGCCCCAATTACGAAGCCGTGCTTCGATTTCAGCGGCCACCTTCGATGAAGAACGCCGGCTGCTCGCCGAAAACAGGATTCACAAGTGGACCGAGCTTCCTCACGTGATGATTAAATTGATTTAGCTCCATGACGCGGCACAAAGTCTTCTTTGATTCCAAGCGTGGGAGCCGCGTAAGCACGTCTTCATGAGGTTTAGAAACCTTTTTCAGCTGGTCCGCCATCGCAGTGTGATTGCTCTTTCTCAACTAAGGTTTGCAACCAGATACGATCCATTTCTCTCTGGTCAATACATTTCCAATAATATGTAGAAGAAGAATTATCGATAAAGTGCTATTGGTAAAGTTTTACCAATGTTGTTTGTCGGTCAGGTAAATTACAGTAAGCACAAGGTGTACACGTAATGAGCTCTGGAGATGTAGTGCTCAAATTTATCGCTCTCGTGTACAGTTTGCCAATGAGTTCATCGAGATAGCGCAGCGATATATCCGGTAGCATTAATACTTCGAAGTAGTATTTATTGCGAAGGAATCCAGTATTAATTTCTAGTTAGTTTCTTTCGTCTTCGCGGCTTGGAACGCCTCCATGCCCTGGATCCACGACCCTTCTGTGAGCCCTTGAGGGCAATACGCGCACGTTACACCGATTTTCTGAATGTCATGCACGTTGCCGTATTCATTGTCAAAAAAGAGCATTTCTTCATATGGAATGCCGCTGTCTTTCTTGAGTTGCTCGAAATGCACGCGCTTGTTGCGCGGGTAGATGGCTTCATAGTCCACGATGCTCTGCAGTGATGTCTTCTCCACCCCCTCACCTTCTTCTTTGTCGTTCTCTTCCGTCTCTTCGTCCTCTTCTTCTTTATCGCCCTTCGAGGACACACCGCCGATATCCACGTCCATGAGTCGCATGCAGGTCTTGGCCCATTTGGGCTCCGTCGTCCGCGAGGCCACCGCCACCTCGGTCGTGTCTCGGAACTGCGGGTCTGTCTCCAAGATACTTAATACCGTGTGTACAGCTCCAAAGAAGTGCACTTGTTCCCCCTTGCAGTCCGTAACGACCCCCGTTTTGGGGTTCTTCTTGAACGGAGCTCCCCACAGCTCGTACATTTCAGGGAACCACAACGTGAAGTCCAGATCGAACACCACGAGACGGGGAATGTGATCCCACTTGCGGAAAGCAGCGTGTGGTCTCGAGCTAGACCCGGACGTCTTGCTTTTGGCACGCTTTGCCTTAAGCGTTATCTTGGCTTTCGCACGGGGCATAACGAAGAGGTGAAGAGTTGGAGTGCATCGATGCGAACTTAACCAGCCGTTACAAAAATGTCAATTAAGTGCGCA
>NW_003303725.1:788539-790633 GCF_000142945.1 Phytophthora infestans T30-4 | reverse complement strand
ACCTTCCAGTGCTCAAGTAGCCAACCAGCAACCACGAGTTCTCTCCGATCCACCGCCAAAAAGATGTTCAATCCTCGCCTCATCGCCAAGAAGTTCGTCGCTCGCGAACAAGGTGAAGGTGCCGGCGCGCGTGTGCACCGATCCATCGGCACCACTCGGCTGCGCAACCTCGACCCGTTCCTCATGTTGGACGAGTTCAACGTGGGTCTCCCCGGTGGCTTCCCGGACCATCCGCACAGAGGCTTCGAGACCGTCACGTACGTTTTGCCCACGTCCAAGGGCCACATGTGCCACGAAGACTTTCTAGGCAACAAGGGCGAGCTGCGTCCCGGAGACCTGCAGTGGATGACCCCAGGAAAGGGCATCATGCACGCCGAGATGCCCAAGAGCGAGGTGCCGGCACACGGACTGCAGCTCTGGATCAACCTGCCCAGTAAGAGTCGCATGGTGGAGCCTAAATACCAGGAGATCAGTCGAGACACCGTCCCGCACGCCTTCAACGACGACAAGAGCATCGAGGCCATCGTCTTTGCCGGGGAAGTCTTCGGGAAGCGTGGTCCCATTGAAACTGTAGCTCCAGTCACCTACGTGCACTTTATGTTGCAAAAAGGAGCCAAGCTCGAGTACCCGATCCCCGAGAGTCACCACGTCTTCGTGTACGCGGTGTCCGGCACGGGCAAGTGCGTGGAGCACTCGATCGAGCCCCACGAAGCCATTGTGCTCGAGATGAAGGGTGACGGTGCGCTGTTGCAGGCAGACGACAACGAAAGCCTCGAGGTGATTGTCATGACGGGGCAGCCACTGGAAGAGTCGGTGGTGCAGTACGGACCCTTCGTCATGAGCACAGAGGACGAGATCCGTCAGACTTTTGAAGATTTCCAACTGGCTAAAAACGGATTCGAGAAAGCGCACTCGTGGGCCTCGGAGATTGGCAACCGCCGTCGTTAACCGACAAGAGGGCTGTAGCGAGAATGATGTCAAGACTTTAGTGGTGATGGTGCTTGTCATCGCTTTGCTCTATACTGTATGCTAGGAAAATCGATAGCACTAGGTTATCGAAAATCGATGAATAAGAAATTTGAAGACACACTCCATCTTGTCATTAGTTCGTCACCCTTTTCCCATCAATTGATTTTCTAGCGACGTCGTTGGGTTTTAGGCTCCCACGAACGCGCGTTTTCGAATCCATTCTTTGCTTGTTGGAAATCCTCAAAAGTTTGTTTTAATCCCTCGATTGAGTTCATCACGAATGGAACATGCTGAACGACAGGCTCATTGAGAGGTTCGCCAGTCATCACGATCACCTCCAGCTTGTCCTTCTCGGCTGCCGTCAGTACCACACCATCTCCGTCCTTCTCCATCACGATCGCCTCGTGTGGCTGGATGGAAGCTCCAACACATTGGCCCCTACCACTGATAGCGTATACAAGCGCGTTGTGCGTTGACGGAATCGGGTACTCGAGCTTGGCTCCTGCGGCCAACATAAAGTGTACGTACGTAACTGGTGCCTCCGTTTCAATGGGACCTCGCAAACCGAACACTTCGCCGGCAAAGACAAGAGCCTCGACACTCTTGTCGTCGTTGAAAGCATGCGGCACCGACTCACGTGGGACGTCTTGGTAGCGGGGCTGGATCATTTTACGGTGCTTTGGAAGGTTGACCCATAGCTGGTGACCGTGCGCCGGGTCGTGACTCTTTGGCATTTCCGAGTGCATAATCCCTCGTCCAACCGTCATCCACTGCAGATCACCAGGTCGCAGTTCGCCTTCATTGCCCAAAAAATCTTCGTGTTGAAAGTTGCCCTTAGACGTGGGGAGCATGTAGGACACGGTCTCAAATCCACGATGTGGGTGCGCCGGAAAGCCGCCGGGAAGTCCAACGCTCGCTTCGTCCAGCATGAGGAATGGGTCGAGAGTGCGCAGTTGAGATGGACCGATGGAGCGATAGACGCGAGCACCGGCACCTTCGCTTTGTTCGCGAGCTACGAATTGCTTAGCGATTTGACGAGGCTTGAACATGGTAGTTGGAACTTGGGGAGTGTGGATGGTGCAGCGAACACGGAGAAAAGTAGAATGACCCAAGGAAACCCAGACA
>NW_003303725.1:632784-788439 GCF_000142945.1 Phytophthora infestans T30-4 | reverse complement strand
GAACGGGCTTTCTGACATGAAGTTTGTGTTATATTTATCCAGTCGAGTCTTTTTTCCTGTCGCTATGTTCTTTTATACTTATAAAGTATGGCAAATATAAAAGAAAAAAAATGTTTACAGCAAAAAAAACTGGTTATTTTTATTTTTTTAGAAGTGTACGGATTACTAGCGATGGCGGCGACGCGGTGCAATGGTGGATCTCCATCCGTGTGCGTCTTCGAATCCATTGGCGCGAAGATCGAAGTCTCTAAGCGTGTTGTGAATGTCCTCTTCTGAAGACATAACAAAGGGTCCATATTGATGCACCGGCTCGTTCAAAGGTTCTCCTGTTATCACCACCACTTCAAGGTTTTCATCTTCCGCTGCCGTTAGCAACACGCCGTCTCCTTCCTTCTCCATCGCAATGGCTTCATGAGCTACAACGTGTGTGTTGTCACATTTACCGCTCCCCGATAAGCCGTACACAAACACATTGTGATTGGTTGAAATGGAATACTCCATCCTCGCTCCTGGTTTCAACAGAAAATGTACGTACGTCACTGGAGCTTCTGTGTCGACTGGTCCCTTGTAGCCGAAATCTTGTCCAGCGAACACAATGGCCTCGATGCTTTTATCAGCATTAAAAGCATGCGGTACGGACTCGCGACTGCTTTCTTGGTATCGAGGCGTGATCATCTTCCTCTCTTTCGGCAGGTTCACCCAGAGCTGCAAGCCGTGAGCTGGCTCAGTACTCGAGGGCATCTCTGCGTGCATGATGCCTCTGCCGGGCGTCATCCATTGCAAGTCTCCGGGTCGCAATTCCCCTTTATTCCCAATGAAATCCTCATGGCGCATGCCTCCTTTCGACGTTGGGAACACGTACGTGACTGTCTCGAAGCCGCGATGTGGGTGATCCGGGAAACCTCCCGGAAGCCCCACGTGGAACTCGTCTAGAATTAAGAACGGATCAAAGTTGTACAGAACGGGAGACCCGATCGAGCGGCGTATGTGCGCTCCAGCACCATCGTTTGTCTCGATAGCTTGGAAGCTCTTGGCTGCTTGACGAGAGTTGAACGCGGACATTGTGGTAGATGAGGGCAAATCGGAAAATGTGGTGCATTGAAGTGTTGACGACGATTTTTGATTACGCCCAATCAGACACAATATTGTGTGTCATTGAAGATATGCAATTTGATTGGGGAAAACGAATTTTCTCCAATTAAATGGTCGCAGATTAGAAGTGACTTCGTAATCATAGTCTGTGTAGTAGCTAGCAAAAAAACAAATAACCGCTTTATTTTCTCTGTGACGTGTGAGAAACTACATCATGGCTACAGCCTGACATAAAACCACTGTTCCGTCGTCCGGACAACGTCTTCCTCGTCGAAGTCGTTAAACTCACTAGCTATAGACGCCACACTCCTGCTGCTGCATTCTGTATCCGTAAATGACAGCGTGCGATGCTTATCGCCTAGAGCGAAGCCATCGCCGGCGGCGTCATGGTCTTCAAACGCTTCTGCGGCTCTACAGAGTCGGCACTCGCTCGAAGGAACATCTGAAAGTGGATCCACGAAGGTCTGGATGCTGACGGACAGCATGTAGACGTCGTAGTGTGGGGTGAAATACTCGCTCGTATAACCCATGGCGTCCTCTGCGACCTCGTCGTCGGACTCGGAGACGACGGGTAGCTGAGTGAAGCTGTCGTCTGGGTCGCCGAAGTCTCCATCGTATTCCCCGTCGCTATCGCTGTCCTCGTTTTCGATGTATGAGGGCAATTCTTCAATGCACTTGTGGTTGTTACCGTCCAGAATTCGATTTAGTAGCCAACAAGCCGTCGCCATCGCGCCTGCTGTGCCTGCGGCCACAATTGCTTTCGTAATCGCTCGCGTCGCTCGAGATTGCATAGTGAGGTCTGTGTGGTCGTGCTTCTTTTTCACTATGGATGGCTTGCCTGTCATCAACGCGATCGACTGCACGGTCATGGCGACGGATGGTCCCAGTTAAATATGCGGATAGATCCCGCCGCTGCTGCCAGACATTCCGCGAAATGCCTCGCAATGATGCCAGGTATTCGATTACATCGAAGCATTCTGATAAATCCGGACGTATTAGGAAAGGCTCCAAAATAATTATTGTGTGCAAAATAATGCATATTTCCAAACGGATAATGTATTTTTGTCTGCTTTTGCTTTTTTCCTTGAGGAATTTATTTTACCATCTATTTAGAGAATCAAAAGCCGTTTGCGCAAAATTTATTTTGGCTCTAGATTTAGAGCCATTGACAACTTTTTATTTCTTGCCAATACTGTAATTCAAAATAATTGGTTCTTTCTAAAAGAAAGCTTTTAGGAAGCGCTGGTATTAAGATATAGACAGACGAATGACGGTAAGCTTAACTAATGTTGTGTTCATAAATTCTATCCATGCAGGTTTATTACTGGGTCTACGGATCCTACCTTCAGATCCATACTAGCTGTAGAGAGCTCCTACGCTGTTCGTCCTCCTCATCGTCCGTTGTGTCACTCACCGGCTCCATTTCGTCGTAGTCTGAAGAGGCCACCGACTGGCGTAGTTCCATCGATTTGTGTTCTCGCACTTCAACAAATTTGCGGTAATTCTTCTTGTCTTTGTAGTCGAAATACAGATTCATTCGATCAGACTGCCAGCCCTGCAGATTCAGCTTGTACGTGAGTCGTTCGCCACCTTCCAGTAGACGCTGCTCCACACCCGCTGTGTCCAGTTCTAGAAAGAGACACAATGAAACCAACACTTTGCACACGCGGTCTGCCCCATACGGGGCCTGGTAAGAACGGAAGTGGCGGATGCGGTAGTTTGCACGCAGTATTGCGAGTATCGTACGCATCATTGCATCCAACGCCTGTGTCCTCTGTGCGAATACGTGCTTGGACTGGTGGTTGAACAGTGTCCGTCTGGGAAACTCGATGCTGCCTAACACAGCGAATAGTGACCAGAACGGACACGATCCTAGAGCGCAACAGCACGCCCGTACGTTCTTGCAGTCGGTGAGACACAGTAGCTCTCTGTATAGCGTACGACACTCACTGTAGGTGCGTAGAACTTCATGCACCACTGGTACTTTGTGTCTATTAAGCGTCGTGGGGCGATCCAAGTCCTGTCGACGAGTAATCTGTCCGTCGTGGTGGCCGCGATTTCTTGGTTGAATGGCAAAGACATACTCGGGCGACGATGAGCACTCTCCGCGCGGGTTCACTCGTGCTACCTGCACGTCGACCTCGCGTAGCAGCGCAGTCTTCATACTAGTAATTCTGAAGTGGTTTCGTACCAATGGTCGGCTAAAATGGGAAGTGGTCATCCAGATCCTGCGATATTTAATGAAGGGATCAGTTACTGACACATGTAATTGCTCTCAACCGTGTGAGGAATGGCCACGGCTACGCTGTCGTTCCAAAGCAGATGGACTCCAATGATAGACCCCAACTCACCGAGAAATTCTTTGGCGTTGATGTGTGTCAAGTCGGAAATGCCCCATGCTCTCCGCCTCGACACAACCCTTCTGGTGTGTAACGGCGGAATTACAGTTCTTGATGAAAAATTGGTTTGCAGGTAAGGGAAAAAATGAGAAGGTAAAGAACAAAGGTTTAAGGTAAACAGGATAGACACGCAACAACGACGGACTGATCAAGTTGGCGTCACCAGCGCCAATACCCCCGCTTTCCCAATTACATGGTATCATTAATATGAAAGGCGAAAGACACGGTTGTCGAATAAATACGATCCTAAACGAGTTCTAAATGTCAAACTTTATCCTGCAAGTCAAATACTTCTACTGGTAGTACCGGTGCGATATTAAGCTGTTGTCCTAAACCGTAGACCGCGCTTTAAGGACAAATAGGACTAGGACTCGTTTATTAATAGCATTATCTTCTTCCGGCTTTACGTTCGGGGTAATATAATAGGATAGGTAAGCGCTCTATAATAATCAATCGCAGACAACGATTGTCGAGTCCGTTCAGCAAATACACCATCAATAAAACCTCGAAGCTTCTAGGCATTGCCTAGTAGGCAGTGAAAGACGAAGCGTTCTTGTTGTCTCTACCATCGTCTGGAGTGCATCACCAGGAGAGCAACACTTTGGTACATAATACAAATCGCGGAGTGCACAATAGCTACCCTTTGAGGTACACCAAGTTCAAAATACAGCGAACATCCAGCGACATCGCTTGATTTGAAGGTCTCTGTGGCCTCGACTGGCGCGGCTGTATCAGGTCTCATATCGGTCATCCTCAACGAATGCGGTCGCAGCAATGAAAATCATTTTTTCATAGTGCGTCCGCTGCCTCTTCGTGGTCCCACGCACCGCCTCCGTAACACGTCATTAGCGGGCTCCGAGCCACACACACCATAGCGAACCCAAAATTCGGCCCCATCCGTTCAGCCTCGTGGACATATCGCCAGCACGGAGCCCGTCTGTGTGTAAATCACTTTCGAAGTTGTCCTTGCCACTTGGCGCATCACCTGGGGGAGACACAGTGTTGTCTAAGGGCGTACTTCATGCCGCATTCCGGAACTTCCCGTCAAGGGCACATAGCTGCTACCTTCACTTCCTCATAGTCACCAGCATGACCATCTCCACACGTATCCGTGGCGAGCTCTTCGCCACGACCAAGCCAAGCGTCGACATTGAGCCTGCGAGTCCGCAACTCATTCGGCTACCGCTCACACGACCACCAAATGTGCCCAGCAGCAAGAAGAAACCCCAGAAGAAACCCAAAAAATTGACAAAGCCCACGAAGTTTAAAGTGAAAAATGAATTGGAAGATCGACAAACGCCGCACCGTCACGGTTTGCCATGGACGACCGACGAGCACGATCGCTTCTTACAGGGATTAGAGCGCTACCCGTCCGGCCCCTGGAAAGCTATCGCGGCCTTTGTGGGCACCCGCACGCCGCGCCAGACCATGACGCATGCACAGAAGTACCGTCAGAAGATCCAGCGTCGTCGTCGAGGACTCTTGACCTCTTCGCGGCAGCCCGTGCCCGTGACGTCGGAGCTGTACGGAGGACTCACGATCACTACTAACGCTACAGACTGCGATGCAGTGACCAGAACGTCGCCAACGTCGCTGGACGCAGCACTAAAATCGACTGATCAGCAAATATCTCCGCTTGAGAGTAACTGGTTCGATAAGGTGAAAGTGAGTGAGCTGGACGCCGCCTTCCGAGCTTTTCTCGAGGCTTACGACTCTACCTCATTCACTATGGAGGACGACATGACCGCTAGTACTATCAGTTCGCTTAGCTTCGACTGCAACGTCTCCATGGACGACAGCGCTTCCATCGTGCTGTAAAATGGCTACATCATTCTTGCTCGTCAATTAACTGTAAAATTAAGTCAAGTCATTGGTTGAAATGAACTAGAGCTTGCACTTCATTGGTTAGTAATCGAAATATAGCGTTAGTATCTACTGAAGGCGCGCCGCGCAGAAGTGGCGACTGTGTCGATCTCCGTGCGACCTACGACCATCTTCGATAATCAGGACGTGACGGCACCGTACACGCAATACATTTTCAAACTCCGGAGTGCCACAAACACTAAAGAGGGGTGGAAGCTTCGTAAACGGGACTCGGACTTCCGTGCGCTTCATTGAAAGCTGCGAGGGACAAAGAGCGAACGGCAAGTGAGCTGTGGCAATCAGGGCGAAGCTTTCGCGCTGGTGCTTACGATACTGCAACAAGCAGCAGGTCCAGCGTTCCCTCGGAAGCACATTCGGAGCGATACCATTGCAATTATTTCAAGAGAGACGACACAAACTTATGGAGTATTTGGGAGCACTTTTAGCGGCTTATGTAGAGCTAGACGTGTTGCTTGGCGCACCAGAAGCATTGAAAGGCAACTTCCTCGAGGAAATTGTATGTGTTAACGCGGTTTTCGTCGAGATTGAGCGGTTCTTGGAGATCCCACCGGAGCGCAAGGCCATTGAGGCCAAGTTGACCCGAGCAGTAAAGGCATTGAACGATGTGAAACAGAATTCGAATAGTGATGTTAAGACGTCACAGTGGTGTATTTGTTTGGGCGATAATAACGTCGGTGGGTCTGATGAGGAGACGGAGAAGAGGATGGCACAGCTACCGTGTGCTCATGTTTTCCATGAGGACTGCATCATCCACTGGCTTCAGTGTGGATCTACATGTCCAATGTGTCGTTGCACTGTTGGAAAGGTGGCAAGTCGACGAGTGGCGGTGGCGCACGAGTAGCTGCATTTTTTGTTAATTGGTTTAGTTGCTTCGAATAATTTGAATGATACGACCTGGAATTTATATCGAAATATGGCATTTGTGGGTGACAGGCAGCCAAACTTCGTCGGAAGGTGAAATTGGATATTTTGAAAAGGTCATACGGCGCTCGTCATGCGCCAATGGTGAGTGATGGTGGACTTATTAGGCATTCCGTCTAGGAAATGTAATGAAAAGACGTATAGGGCTGGATTCGTCCTGAAGATATGGCCATCACGGTAATTTATTTGCGTTGAATGGCTAAATGAAGCCATCGGTCACCAATGCGTGGCTATTGGCATTTCTACAGTCAGTATCCATTTGTTAATCTTTCTATTGTACTCTCCGCCAGTGTCGATACTGCAATTTGCAAAACAGAAGCAAGCTGGATTGAATAGTATAAAGTCCCTGCGTTGCTTTTCGTGAAATCCTTTTACAAGATTTACACAGAAGTTGACATAAACTTTGAGTTTTCCGAGACCTGAAAATCTGGATATTTCGATGAAAATCCAACTGACTTACCGAAAAGAGTCAACAATAATCAGCGATGCTTGATGCCTTGGTCATTTGACGCATTGACCTCTACGACTTGACGAGGGGATCTTAAGTCTCCAAGCAAGATCTCGTCAGGATGCCGTCGACCACTTTTGAAATCGTCAAAGAGGTGCAAACAGCCCCCCCCCCTACATCGCTGCAACAGGAACAGCTCAACTTTGACACATATAAATGACCATCACACAAAGCGTCCAGCAGGAGTTCCTGGACGACGAGACCAAGGATCTCATCTGTATTCCATGCATCTCAAACTCGCTTCAGCAGCATCCTTCGACTCCAACACTGTTGCTACAGGTGCCAACTCGAACAGCCGAATCGACGAAAGGAGAACGCTGGACAGAAGACGAGCACGAACGATTCCTGCTCGGTATGGAGCTTTTCAAAGAGGGGCCCTGGAAAAAGATCGCTAACGTTGTCGGCACCCGCGATACTCGACAGACCATGAGCCATGCACAGAAATATCGCCAGAAGATCAAGCGACGCAAGTTGGGGCTGCCGGCAACGGAACCACCACGTCGTGCTGATGAATCTCGTGCTACCTCCACTACGAAAAAGTTGCGAGCGACGAGGCCAGCTGAGACCGTAACAACAGCAACAGGTGTAACAAATCGAGTGGTGGAGAGGTCAAGATCGTGCGATGTATCACCGAGTGTCCAGCAGGGGGTCCGAAAATGATATTGTTATTTATCGTAGTAGCATCTTCACGATAAATTATTGCGAAGCTAGCTTGTATGTTGGCAATACGTTATGATGCTTTAGCTAGAAGACCAATAAATAATTGAGTTACTGCTGCAATAACCAAGGTTTATTGAATCAATAACAGGTATCTACGCTCGAGTTGCTGTGTCAAGTGTTTGTGCGTCTCAGTAACCAGCATTTTCGCGCAGGAAGAGAATCATTTCTAAAGTGGGAAGTGAGAGAAAAGGAAATGAGTCTGCCGAGATCAGCCGATTCGGCAACAAAACGACTGGTTCGTGGCGATCGATTGACTGCTGCAGATAACTTCAGGAAACTGTACGCATAAATTACCGTATGTAATATGCAGCCACCATAAATTATGCACGAGCCTAGTTTAGGGTGACAACATAAATAATGTCTGCTTATTTATTGAAATTACTGTGTCGTCAATTTTTTTTTCGGGGGCCCTGGTGTCCAGTCGCCACGGGAAGCGCTGGATGACGCGCCACGTGTGATGAGTGGAAGCGAGCGAAGTCTTGCGGAGAGCAGCACTGTAGACAGTGCGGACGGCAACACTCAGGGTTCAATAACCGAGGCAGACACTAGCGCGGATACTAGGATGAACCAGCAACTCGACACGACAGAGCCGCTTGACATCGTCTCGGTGGTCCACAATAGCTGGCTCGGGCCAGATGAGCTGTGGGATTTCCTCGATGGACGTCCGATCGCTCTGCCTGATGTGGTCGGTGAGCAGATACATGAAGCAAGAAACCATTTGTGAGTTTAAGAGGCGTGGCGACGAGTTACAGCAGCTCGAAACGCAGAAACTTTCTCGTCGTTAGCCAATGCGTGTTCACACGTGGATCGGCCGTGAAGGTAGAGTAGAGTCCAATAATGAGTTACAAGTGCCCGTAGTCACCAAATCTCGAAGCAGTTGGCGTTGCTAGCACGTGCAAGTAATACAAAAAGACTTAGCTCAGTGAGTATTGTTCACCGTGGCGTGCGATTCTGTTGACAATGCGACAAACGAGTAGATCCGATCAAGTATGGGGTCGGTCACTCACATTCGAGCTCAGTAAGCATGCGTTGATCGTCACCGCGCCGAACAGATAACTAGAGCTGAATATTTCAACCTTAGGCACTTGTGGTGCTGCAGTAGTGCTGAAAGGATGAGCATTTTCAAGGGATTTGCAAAAGTCACTTGAAGAGCGTCGATCTTGGAGGGACGCTGAAAACCCAGAAGCCAGAAAGCTGGATCGACTAAAGATTCGCATCCGTCGAAAGTCACAAACACACGATAACTACGTGGCGCTCTCTGCACTAGCACAAGTAACAACATTGCTGTTACAGTGGCAACGACAACTTCGGCCGAACCGCCGTGAGTCACCAGCAAAAGTGTGCTGTTGCTGTAGCACCAGCTGCCTGCTGATCCGTCCAGCTTAAAAAAAACACTGGGTCGAAAGATACATTGTATTGCAGCCGTTATCGTTGCAGGGCCGACCTCTACAGGCGCCAGTGTTGCACCGCTGGCCCCAACTGACTCTCCGCGGAAGAAATTCACCGCGATAAGACACTCGACGCGTCCCATGTCGGCGGCCGCAGTCCGGTGGAGCAACGCTGGATTCTGTTTCAATAGCTTCACAACACGTAGCGATGGCTGGTTGTCTTCAAATAGCCGATAGCTTTGGCTGTCCACCGTGGAGAGCTCAGCTGAATTGAAAGTTGATTATTCCTTCTGTAACTTGTCGGAACCTTCACTTCACAATTCCGTTGAGCTATCTTGTCTAAGTATATTTCGTCAAGTGCGTTGGCCATCAGTTAGATTTTTCTTAACTCGTTGCAGACCTGACCAGCACTACATGGAGCGCATTTCAGGCATAGGATCACCAAGGCAATGAATAGCTGCTAACATAACATGCTTGGTAAACGCCATGAAGAGAAAGCTAGACAGTAGCTAGTCCCGAACTCTTCCACGTTTTACATCGAATGTACTTAAATAGGGTTATGCCGTTGAAAATATCCGAGGATGGATTTTCTGTAGGGGAAACCATGGAACTTCCATGGTTCCATTGGAAGGTCGTTTTCCGACTGCTCGACTTCCCCATCTGTGTGGCTAGACTAGAGAGCACGTAGACTACATGTAAGGCCCATCTCACCTTACGCAAAAAAACACAATACATGTAGCCTGCAACACTTTGTCGTGGGGCAAACAAACTGCAACTCCTACCTCATTCTCAAATCTGCGGCTCCCGAGTCAAACGCAACCTACAGCTCATTTTGCCAATGGCCATCACCGCCGACGTCAAGAGCCAATTGTTCAAGCCTAGCTCCAATGCAGGCAGTGGCAGCGAGCTCATCCGTCTACCGTCGGATACGCCGCCTTCGCCCTCCAGCTCGTCAGACGGAGAGAAAATGTCGCCTTCCAACACCAATGGCCGCGCATGGACGGCAGAGGAGCACAACCGCTTCCTCGAAGGTCTCGAGCTGTTCCCTTCGGGACCGTGGAAGGAGATCGCAGCACATGTGGGTACCCGTACCACCCGTCAGACCATGACCCACGCACAGAAATACCGCGAGAAGATCGCTCGTCGAAAGCGCGGCCTGCGCTCGTCGGTCAAGGAAGCGCGCTCGTTGAAGCGTCGACGTGACCAGAAGAAACGCAACGCGGCAGCGTCACCCTGTTCAGTGGCGGACCCGCAGATGACCTTAATCCCTACACAGTCGGCAAGAAGAGGCGTGGACCCCATGGACTTTCACGGGTGCTTCATGCCTGGGCCAGTGAGCCAGTGCCAATTTTACGGCATGGCTCCGGTCCAACAAGCAGAGTTCGCCAACTTTGCGGCCATGCTAAGCGATTTTGACCCGCTGCCCATGTCCGAGGAGGAAATCGACTTTATCCTTGAGGCTGCAATGGTGCAGACTCCAGTAGTACAGACACACACCGCGTTCGTCCTCTGACGATTTTTTTTTCAAGATTCAACAGTAAAAAACAAGCAACTACATGAACCACAAATGCACCCGACGGCAAGACCAAGAACCAACAAGGATTAACACTCCTAAGCCCCCATTCGCCACGCACATGCATGCTACCGCAGTTACGCCATTGCATGTCAATTCTTGGAGGCACACTTCGTAGGGATAGTTAGAACTTAGTACGCCCCATGGACACTGCGCAAAATAGAAACATGGTTTATCATTTATTCCCGTTTTCCTGCAATCTGGCCACTTCAACGTCGCATCCAGATGCAAAATTGTCACGATTTTCCTACGACTTGCCGAACTCTTCCGGCAAATTTCTGTTGCGAGATGTGATTCATGAAAATATGATGTTGCAGTGACAAAATAAGAATTTAACGTGTAAAATCATTTGCAATTGAGTTGACAACTCCAATTTTCCTACATGTTTTGCAACCAGCTCTAATCCCAGTACTTGATGAGCCCGTCCCAACCGCACGAGACGACCTTGCTGGGCTCGAGTGGATGCCAAATGGCCCCCATAGTCGGACCGCGGTCGTGCGCATGCAGCTTCTGGAGCATCTTGGACGTTTTCCAGTCCCAGAACGCCAGTTTACCTTGGCCATCGCCCGACATGACGAATTGCCCATTCGGAGAGAACCCAATTTGGCACGCATATCCGGCATTCTGGTGACCCCTGAACGTCTTTTTCCGGTTCATTTTGAACTTGTCACGTGCAGTGTACACGTCGATCTGGTTATTGAGCGATTGGCCGGCAAAGAAGCCACCGCTCGGATGCAGCGTCACAGCCGGCATCGCGTGCATACCCGGCTCGGAAATGTACTTAATCGGGACGGGAATACCCCACTCCCACACCAGCAACTTCTTGTCATCGGAGGTACTCACAAAGCGCTTGTTGTCGTCCACGAACGTCACACTGTTCACGGCCTTTAAGTGGTGGTTGTACTCCTGCACGATCTCGCCGGATCGAGTGTCAAATTGCACCACCATATTGTTCGAGTCGCCCACTACAAACTGCGTGTTGTCGAGCGGGTAGAACTTGACACAGTACGGGACCCGACGCGTTGTGAACGAGTGCACCGCTTGTCCCGTTTCTGTGTCCCATAGCTGGATAAACCGATCGAAGCTGCAACTCAAAAACTGTTTGCCATCATTGCTAAAATTTATACCACGAACAGCAGCTGAGTGGCCTTCGTATACACGTTGGCACTTGCGTTCGTTGTATACGTCCCAGATACGCACAGTGTTGTCCATACTGCCAGAAAGCAACAAGTGACCAAACTTGGGGAACAGCTCGATAGCTTGGACGCCCTTGGTGTGTCCCGTCCACTTGTGTACACACCGTTTGGGTAGGAACACCTGGTGGTCTCCGTCGTCGGGTTTCAGAGAGCGTGGAGGCTCCACCCACGCACGTCCCTGGTAGTCGTACTCCTGATCTCCTAAGAACGTCGACTTGCCTTCCAATGCTGTCTGGCCAGCCTTCAATCTGGCTGGCAACAAGTGCGACGTCTTCCTCTCTACCATCCGGTCAAAGTCCATCTCCTCATCCACTTCTGACTTCGCTTCGGCCTTACGTCTCTTGGCTTCTTGGTGTTCTTCCCTCAGTGCCTTCTGCTGTTCGTTCATGATGTCTAGCTCAGCATCGGTGAAGTGTTTATTCTTGTCCTTGTATGGAGCCCAAATACCGTCCGAGTTTTCGTCTCCAAAGTCCTCAGCTGCTGCTCGTTCCTTGGAAATAATCTGGTTCTTCCTCTTCTTGGCGTTGCGTCTAGTGAACACGTCTTCCTCGTCCGGGGCGACGATATTGTCGGGGATAATCTCTCCTGGGAGTGCTGGGGCGGATGGAGGGGCCCCTTTGACTCTGTTTCTCGGGATATTGCGGCTTAAAGTCTCGTTGAAAGTGTGGTATTGCGCCTCGAAGCTATAGTCTTCCATGTCTGCCTGCTCCACGACACCTGTGACCACTTCCTTGCCACTACCGGCACGTAAAGGATCCATTAGTGCCAACTCTGTTGAATCGCCGCTTTGAGGGCCCATAAATGGCGCTAGAGTCGACTCTACGGGCAGATTCACGGCCAATCGGCGTTGTGATCCAGCCGATAGAAACGCTGTCTTGTTGGCCTGATCCTGGCTGTCTGAATGCGCGACAAATGGCGCAGAGTTGACTACGGGTAGCGAGAGGGATGGTGCATCGGTAGAGCGCGGTGATGTCGAGTGTGGGGGGGTCTCATCTTCGCTGGATGCGTACGCACCGAGCGCCTCCATGGTGTCCTTGGATTGGAAGTGGTAGGTGGAGTACATAATATGGTGTTCTTAACACAAGTCTGAAAGCAGTCCCGTTTCTGCCTATGAAGTAGCGTTTTTTTTTTTACTCCATCATTTAGAAAGGGTAAATATATTATGAAAGGAAGCAGCGATCTGTTCTTAAGACCAAGTCAGAAAACGTTAGTGTCATTATTAAATATCAAAGGTCAGCTACCCGTTACGACGATGCACGTTCACCACCGGCCGCCATTTGCCATTTTGTGGTGGAAGAGAGAGAATCAGATCGTCAGCGCTCACATCTCCGTTGCTTCGCTTGTGCGTCAGCTGTGTGCTTTGTCCATCACTTGCCTTCTTGCACTGCGTTTCCTCTCTCTTCTCGTGCAAGCCGCGTCTTCACCCATCAAGTACACGCGTCGCTATCCCCACAAACCCCATGACAGACTCTGTATGGGACCAACATAAGGCCATGCGCGCTTCGTCGCCTCAAATCACGGGTCGACGAGAATCTGAGCCCGGTTTCACGGACTCCTCTACGCCCAAAGCGCTGGACATCGCTGTACCCGGTGGATTCCGCCGTCACCACGTTCAAACAGCTCCCCGACCTGTTGTGTCCAAAGCGCTGCGTGACCAGATCATCGACCGCATCAACAGCGTCTACGACCCGTTCATTGGCAACATCTTGAGTCAAGACAATGACGAATACGACGAGATGAACGTCGAGGACCGTGTACGTAGTCTGCTAATGACACCGCCGCCAATGACTCTGCCAGCACATCGTCTAAGGCCCCGAGAGTGAGTCAACTTTGCCAATGTTTTGCTCATTTTGTCGCGTTATCTGATTTGTGCAATTTTGTGATTTGTGTCCTTGCAGATTGGGAACACCGACGGAGAAAACGGAGCTAATCCAGACGCAGTCGACCCCACCGAAGTCGAAAGATAGTGACAAAACAACAACGTTGTGGCATGCCTTACTGACTTTGCTCAAGTCGTTTGTGGGGACGGGAATCTTGTTTCTACCCGATGGATTCCGTAGTGGTGGCATTCTCTTCTCGCCTCTATGTTTGACCTTCGTGGCGGCGTTGACTCTATACGCAATGTTGCGCTTGTTGCAGTGCCGAGAGCTGGTCGGTGGCACGTACGGTCATGTCGGGTTTAAGGCTTATGGTTCATGGGGCCGCAGGATGGTGCAAGTGTCAATCATCATGATGCAAGCAGGCTTCTGCTGCACGTATGTGATTTTCGTGGCTCAAAACATGGCTGAAGTGCTGGATTTCTGGGGCTACCGTGTGGATACGTCTCTGCTTATCTTGTTGCAAATTGCTGTGTACATTCCGCTGTCTTGGATCCGATACATCAGCTACTTTTCCATCAGCAACCTCATCGCTGATGTGTTTATCTTGTACGGTTTGGCCTTCATCTTGGGCAACAGCTTTTGGCAATTGGCAACTCAAGGACCTGCAAAGGACGTGGTGCTTTTCAACCAGAATGATTATCCGGTTTTTATTGGAACTTCAATTTTTACATTTGAGGGGATTGGCTTGGTGTTGCCTACACAAAGTTCGTTGAATCAGGCGCGTCAGAAACGTTTTCCACGTTTGCTTTCTTGGACAGTGGTCGGTTTGCTCTTCTTCTACTCGTTCTTTGCTGGCTTCAACTATATTACGTTTGGTAGTGGCATTACACCTATGGTCACGTCCAGTCTGCCACGTAATGGCTGGTCCAGCTCGGTGCAGTTCGGATACGCGTTTGCACAACTTTTGTCGTATCCTTTGTTCCTGTTCCCTGCTGTGAAAATCATGGAGGAAATGTTGGGTTTCCCCCGACGTGCGTCGGGTCAGAAGGTGGCAAAGAACTGTTTCCGAGCTGTGGCTGTGCTTGCTACCATTTGCATCGCGTACTTCGGTCAAGATCGTCTCGATCTCTTCGTGTCTATCGTCGGTGCTTTTTGCTGTGGTAAGCTTTGTGATTATTTCGAAGTTTTTATTTGCTGATTGTTGAAGTTGCCTCACTTTTACTTATTTGTTTCAATTTGTGACCAGTTCCGTTGAGTTTGGTGTATCCACCGCTGTTCTACATGAAGTTGAACCCCAACTCGTCGTGGATGGACAAGATTGTCGACTCGTTCGTGATCGTCGTGGGCTTGCTCACGTTCTTCTACGTCACGTACTCGAACCTCCAGTCGTGGAGCAAGTAGCCCACATAGCTTAGAGCGTCTCAACTGCATCATGTTCGGAAAAATGTCATTTAACTTTACGACAAATTACCTTCAAGTAGACGCAAAAGATTGCAACATAGGCAACAAATTAACAACCAAAAATTAAAAGCAAAATAAAATGCGACATCACTTGCATCTTGTGGAAATAATCTCGTATTCCATTTGACTTATGATGCCAAATCTTCTGCGGCAACTATGGCATCTTGCCAGCAGATTTCTATGCACTAAAACAAAAAAGCAAATGTGGCGGGGTCTAAAATGATCAACCCCCCAGCCTTCATCCCTAATGCTTAGTCGTCCTCCTCGACCTTCGGGGCAAGGTAGAAGCGCATGTAGCCCATGTCGCCAATGGCGTACTCGACGACGACGGGAATGCCGGGCGACATGCTAAGCGTCACGGTCTCGGACAAAGGCGTGGCCTTGGCGAACATATTTAAATATCGGAGCGCGAACGTAAGCTCCACAGGCTCCTCCATGGTGATGATGACGCGGTCGCTCTCCTTCTCGGCGGCCGTGTTGTTCTTGAGCGTGATGTTACCGGCACCAAGGTCACCCGAGACCGAGAATTTGACGCCCTCCTTGCCAACGGCAATTGTGCACGTGTCACCCATCGTCTGCAGGTCGCGGCAGATACGCTGAAACTCGCCAGCGGGCATACGGACCGTTGCAACATACTCAGTGCCTGGGATACCCAAGTGTTCACTGTCAATGTCCATCAACTTGAGCGAAAAGTCCGAGACACGATCGCCGGCTGCAAAAAAAAAATTGCAGAAGATTAGTCATCATTGCCAAAAGCAACTTTTGCGGCAAATAATTTGACAACGTACAAGTGGCCTCGAACATGATGTTGAGCGCATCGCCGTTGTCCTCGGCAGAAAGCGACAGAGCGTCGTCATTGCCCGAGCACTTGAGGATCTTGGACAGCGACGCCGTCTGTACACCCAGCGAGATGTTGCGGTCGCAACGGTAGTGCTCGAAGCCCTCGGCACGCAGCAGAAGCGACACTAGGGAAACGTGCGAGCCATCCATGGACTGCAGCGCCAGACCTGACTTGGTGCAGTCGATGTTGCCCTCCGAGATGAGGTCCTTCATGGCCTCCACAATGAGCTTGACGATGCGGCCTTGGGGGAGTCGTGCCTCGAACATGATTGCGTAATGTGTCTAAAGAGAGGGGAGCTAGGAGAGAGCCTGTGTCTGAACCTGACGAAGCAAATTGCCGACTGTTAGCTACGCTTTTTGGTTGGTGTCGGCGTTGGAGGTTTTTGGCGCGAAAAGGCAGCGGGCAGGATGACACGAGGACGCAACACTTTAGTTTTGTAAGAAAAGGGGGAGGGGTGAATTCTCTCCCGCCAAAATATGATTTGGACGAATAGGAAGGAGCGCGCATATGATTGGAAGAGAATTGCAACTGTAACCTTTTGAATGTACCCTGAACTTCAACGTGTACCCCAATCTGTGTCATGATAACTTGTCCAGACGAGCTGAAGGAGGGAGCTTTGTGGCAGGCCGTCGTCTGACTCGAGTAGTGGCTTGTAAGCGAGGTGGGGCAGCCAATGCGCGATGCGATGTGCCACGAACACTGGAGATGCACAAATCTGCCACCGGCAGACCAGTTCTATCGAGTGCGACTACCTTAGTTACTTGTTGTGGTAGCGATCGAAGCTGCGGATTCAGTCTAGCCTTGGACTTAGGTGTTCGTAGTTTATTGCCTTGCTGTGCCATTCGTGTTGGTAGTAGAAAAGTCGGTGATGGTGGAGGGGTACGTCGGTCATTGTTGCTAGGCGGCGTACATCGTAACCTTGAAAGTGGCGAACTACGGAGAGCACTGGTGTCACCTTTACGGCGCATACGACCTTGAGCAAGAAGTGGCTGGACTATTGCATCGCTATCAGCTACCTCAAGCACAGGTACGTCAGGATCTTGATTCGTTCTTGTGTGCTCGAAAGTGGTGAAAGACTTGGCAATACGACATGTATGTAGAACGTGGTACTCCACAGCTGCAACGTCCGGAAAAGTATCTTGTAAACAGTATACACACTCGACGGAATTTTGATTTGAAAGCTTGGAGCTCAGCAGTGCAACTTCTTGTCGTGTTTCCAATACTCCACAGTGCTGTCGATGTGTATCAAAATCCGTGATTTTGACGTAAGTCATGCATTCCTGAAACAACAACGTCTGTCAATCATCCAGAGCGTTCGCGCTACATATTTTACTTACATCGCAGCGCTCGGTTCGACTGGAACATGCGTGAAAATGGTGCGCGATATCCTTCTTCTTAAATGCCAAGCCGCATAAAGAGCACTACAGTCAGCAACCATTAACTCGTCAGTCATCGAGAGAATACTAAAATAATATGTACGTACAGGTATTAACGCGTGGTCGCATTGACGATTGTCCAAGTGTTTCTGCAGCTCTATACGCGTGAAAAACGCATGACATAGTGTACACTTACAGGAGGTAATGTGCTCGTCACGTTGATGATCTTGTAGTGTTTTATCGCTGTCAAACAGGTCAAAGCAGTCTGGACAGTGTCGATGTTTGCTTTCTTGTGCGCACAAGATCTTCTCGTTACATATCGTGCATTGGAACTGCAACAGATGATAAGAATGTGAGCTACGTTATCAGATGATTTTTTTTCCATGGCTGTGTACCTTGTGGTACGTCGGATTCTTGGCACAACGTAGAGTGTGTAGCTCCATGTTTAACGACGATACTTCAGCCAAACATAATTTACACGTGTGGACACTTGTCGAAGCGCGAGAATTGGCAACCTGTTTGCCACCTGAAGTGTCACTAAGCACGGTAGTTGTATCCACTGAACCTCGTAAGTAGTGTGACTGTGTACCCATCCCAAGAGTGTAACCGGGTGTCGAGAAAGCTCTTTGTGCGGAACGAAGTTGTACCGCTAGTAGAGACAATCCCGAAGCTGCTGCAACAACACGAATTGGTGCATTTCTGTCTCGAACAAGTTTTTGAGCCTTCTGCAAGCTCAGGGGAATTCTGCGAGGTGGTTCTTCAGCTGATACAGTAGATACGTTCTCCACGTATCCTCCATCTCGCAACCTTCTTCCGTAACCAGTTACACAGGTCGGAGCATCTTTCGGAGATGCTGTCGTATCGACCGGATCAGCTAAACTGTCCCATGTTCTTTCACTTGAAGTCGACGATTTTGCTGTTGACGGTCTCATGGGGTCAGATCCCTAAACGGAACATCAAGGAATTAGTTAGACTATCATAAATTATCATGATAAAAATATCAGAGAGTTCACCTCTGGAGGCATGAAGTCTGTCTCTAGATCCACGTCGCCACACAAAGATACTACCGGTGCAGGTTTTAGCTCGGCTACTTGGACGTGATACCGTACGGTGCCGTATTCAATCACAATGGTAGAGCCCATGCTCAAAACGGAGTATCTTCGCAGTGCTGTCTCCATCAACAGCTATGAGAGAGTTTAGTTAAAAGTTGATATTATTTTTTAGTATTAATTGTTATTTACCTTGGGGCCAATCTCCGCAGCGAGGTCGAGAAAACTTGTGCTCTCTGGCTGGAAACGACAATAGATACCACGAGGAAGGTTGACAACACTGGTTACCACTACCCAGTCACCTTCTGGTACACGTAAGTTCTGCATAAGCCAGTACGGGAGGAACACTTGTCCATCCGGGGCGCTAAATTCCTGGACAGAGCAGTATTGACGAGTGCACACATCCGGATATCGCTCGAAGTGCAAATCTTGGGATGCAGATCGAACCTATCGAGTTCAAAACACCGTAAGCTCTTTCACTAATTTTATGTCTGCAAAATGTCTAGGTTTTACCATGAACAGCAGAGGAGTCGGGATCTTCAAGCATTGTAGCTCGAGTAAGATTTTCTATTCATTTCGAGTCAGCAGACGTACACTTCTGCAGTTTCTAAAAGATTACTTTACCGGTGGTAGCACGATCTTGTCGCCAAATTCGAGATGAGGCATGTCTGGACACATACACACACCGGGTTGGCTTGATTCAAATGAAGTACTGCATGAAGAGTACTTTACCGAGGCACGCTACCGAGAAGCATTGCAGTTTGTGTGAAGATTTGTGGTCACCGCCATCGTGTCGCAATGGCGAAGGAGGACTCTTCTTCAACATGGGCAGCAACTATATTTAAATTAGTGCGTTTCAAGATAAGCAGGGTATTGATTGATCAGGCTCATTTATTATATTCCTAAGAGTTTCTATTTTTTCTTGTTTTTTTTTACACGTGAGAAATTATATTCTGTGAAAAAGAGTATAATTTCTCATGTATCGAAAAAAGCTCAGTTTCTTTCAAGTACCGGTATCATTTTGACAGACAGGTATCTTCGAGATCGTTCTAGCATGACTACGACGCATTGATGTGCCGCTGGTACCTTTAGGTACCTCATCACGGTTAGCGCAGAAGATCATTTACATCAAAGTGGTCATCGGGAAAACTATCTACAGAGCGTCTGCGCCAAAGATGTGTTGTTGTTTCATGCGATGCTCCAGAAGTGACCAATTTTACGAAAGGGGGGAGACGGGGTGTTAGGAATATGTTAAGGCGAGAACTTCAGCTAAATTTGCAAATTTCGCCGCTGACATATTTGACTCTGTGGTATTATGCCGCTGCATCCATTTGCTTGTTGTCTCAGCTGTACAAGGGCTGCGATGCATGGTGGTCGGAACGAGGATCTGCGCGACTGTAAATCTGACAGAATCGATGGAGTCAGTTTTCTTATGCTTTTGCGACGGCGGCTCAAATCCCGAAGGAAGTGGGGATCAATCCGTTGAGGAAAATCGGTTTTCCGATAGGCGGTAACATCCATAGGCATAAATCACTTTTGCTAGGCACGATCGAGCTCTTCGGTCACCAGCTATCACTTTGCGACTTGCATTAAGTGCTGCAAACGTCCTTTCCTGTCCTCAAGTCCGCCCACTTCACGCCTCAACCTCTGGACACTCCTCTCCAGTGTCTTCAGACATGGTTTCAAGTCGTCAAGTTCAAACTCCACTCGCCGTTATTGGTCCTGTTCATGTCTCCGAGTTGATGGAGCTCTGTTACGTCCGTCTGCGCAGCGTGGACGGGGACGACGCGATCGCTTGTGTTGTGGGGCCCGACATTGGGGATGATGGACCAGGGCTGGTGATGTCAGTCTCCAAAACGAATATCCATGCTGGACGCAGCCGAAGCCCGTATATGGCCAGGAAGCAACATAGCTCATGTGGTAGCATTTTTCACCAACTGGTGATGCCAGTCTCCAAAATGTATATCCATGCTGTGGACGCAGCTGAAGCCCGCATATGGCCAGGAAGCAACATAGCTCATGTAGTAGCACTTTTTTTCACAAACTGGACCCTGTGCTGGTCAGTGGGCCTATGGAGTCGTCTTGCATTATGAAGTCAGCTTGGACGGAACATGACTAAGTGTGCTAGCTGCCGGATATACCGTATCTGTGCCACCTTTTTCGGAACCTGCGCGTGTCATCAAGGCCATCCTTGTATCGTACGCTCTTCAGATCGACGCGACTACTTTCGACATGATTCGAAATTCAAACGAAGTATTGCTCCAGCAAAACAGTGCGATAAATCTTGCCGCAAGCGCAGAGGTGACGTAATGGCGTCGACCAAAGCAACACCATCCGTACCATTTGTGGAAAACGAGTTGACCACTGCATCCCCACGACCTGACAATGGTGTCTGTCCGCCGGCAGCACATCCTGGACGATATGGAGGAGGGGAAAGCACAAGAAGAATACATTTCATCTTTATTATGACCCTCAGCCTTCACTACAAGGAGATGTCGAGACGGCGTCAAGGCGGGTGGGTGATCTACTCAGTCTGTTTAGTATATCCGTAGGTGATGACGTTCAGAAGATTAGACGGCTGAATTGAGCTCTGGGGAAACGAAACCGCTCCAGTGGTGATGCTCAGCAGCTTTCACACCCAAGATTGAACCAGTTCGACTGCGACCACGACGGCAAAAGTGACGATGAGCCCGGCCGCGTGGGGTTTCGCCCATCAGCTGTGTATGAAATCAATATCGGTCATGAGTTGTACAGGCAATGGTCAAGGCGGGTGTTTTCGATAACTAGCGAGTTCTCTTTAAGCATCAAGAGCTCCCTAACGTTACAAGAGCCTATTTCACATGAAGGGCGAATGACGCTCGAGATGTCCAAGGCCGTGTTCGCCGATAATGCATATTATTGTAAAACGCATACTGACATACTCGTCGAAGGTCTCGTTCCATACTCGAGAAGCTTGCTTGAGACCGTAGATCGCCTTAGCAGTTCCACGCAGTCGTAGCCGAGTCCTTTGCTGAGATGAGACAGGTGATCTGGGGGTCGGCAAACTGTGTTGCTGCTGAAGGCGATGGGCTATCGGTGCAACAGCCGACCAAACAGCCTCATCCTGTCCGACTGGAGTCTGACCCGTGGCGGCGCTGAGCTCTGGCAATGGAAGAAGAAGTTAAGAGTGGCGTTTGGATTGGAGAAGGCCCCTGGTGGAACGAAGAAGGTATATAGCCGAGTAGCCGAGAGTCAGATATGGTTCGAACATAGTTTCAGTTCAGTTGATGCGTGTTCGATTGATGTAAGTGTTCTGAGAGTGAATGATCATAGTAACGGACATTCAAGAGGCACCCCTAGTAGGAAACCGATACCGAAAGAGCAGGCCACAGCGACCCTTCAACACAAGAGCGACCCTTCAGCACATAATCATAGTATGTCTTCTTTAGATTACCAAAACAGCTATTCTGAAAAAACGCATATTAAGCGGAGATAATACGTATTATGAATGGTCGCGTTCGTTCGCCAAAATACGTATTATGGGCTAGATAATACGTATTATGTGCTCAACGAACACGGCCCGAGGTTGTGTTTTCGCCGGTACGGCCACCAGCACGTGTAAGCATTTTAGCTCTTCATCGTTGCCAGCTCCACTAAACTTGCTCGAATGCCTCGGGGACGTATCAGAAATTGATCATCTCCGCAGCTTATGCGAGTTTGCAGCGGCGTTTGGTCTCAAAATGCCGCCTTTCAACGACGGTGACGTCGCAATCGACACCAATTTGGTCATATTTATGTCTGACCTCGCTATTTAGTCTCAATTGGCATTCCCAGTATTTTTGCGCCTCTTTCGTGGTTAATCCGACGACGACGGAAGACCAAAAAAAGAGCACTTTACGAGCTTCCAGTACAGCCTGGTTCGTCAAGCCACGACGTGTTCGTGGAGTGGAATGACATCGCTCGAGACGCTGTCCGGTCACGATGGACTAGCTCCAAGTCTCGTGCTCAGTTGCACCGACCTCCCAACCACAAGAACCCCATCAATCACGCAGCTGCCATACGCCGCATATTCGGAAAGTCCACTGCCAAGGTCAATATTTAGTGCTCGACGAACACGTGCTACGACTCTGGTCCGAGCTATTAGTCAATCCAATTGATGTTGTGGCGAAAGGTGAGCACGGTACCCGCATGATCAGCGATTTTCATACTCACGAAGCAGTGATGGCCAAAAATACATTGCAGGTATTGGTACGGTTTGCAATACTGAGAAATACTTTATTGCAAGCGCTCTGGGGTATTGCAATACATATTGCGGCAACGCTGGGAGCTGCGGTACATATTTTCCAGCGATTTCGGCGATCCCTTTAAAGTCGGTTCCCAAAGGTCGCAGTGTTTGCGCGTCAAGTCTTTTGGCGCGAGCTCAGATGCCCATCGAGTGGCCAGCAGCGTTCGCGCCTTCAAAATGGGCGCGAATTTGACCGCTCCACCACCAGCCAGCTCTCATTCTGCTTTTTGCAGCCTTCCCTGCAGACGCCATGGCCCTCCAGTCCAGCCAGCTTTCTATCGACCGCATTCCCGCAGACGTCCGCTTCTACTATTATAGCGGCAGAAAATGATGGGGCTAGCTAATCCAAAATAAATTATTATCTTTGGATAATCGGCGATAACTTCACCAAAATAGCCTTAAATTAAGTGCAAAGGGCGATGATAGAAAGCTGAGGTTTCGTAGTTCCTTCTTCCATAAATTAAGACTCTTCATCTCTTTCATTTCAGGAAGTGCAATGCAACGCAGACACCAGCTCAGTCCGGACGAGAAAACCCTAGTTTGCAATGTATATGATTATTTCGTCGCCGAGGCCAAAGCAGGCAGAAGTGGAGGGCGGGACTCGCGCGATCGAACTAAAGAGGCGACGCGCCTTGAAAAAACGCCCAGCTTTTCTGGTGCTCTGGGCATGGAACCTCGACCCAGACACCAATTTCGCCGAGGTGCGCTTGTCATTTTGGCCTATGTAGGGTTAAAACCGCTCTGTCGTGATATCATATGAAAATCTTATAATTTAATGCTTTCGCTAGTAGAATGTACCATTCAGCACGAGGTCGCAAGAAGCTAATGAGGAAGATGATGAGTAATTACTCTTTAAATTTATACAAATCCTTCTTTTTAAATTTGGACGTTTTATTTTTAACGCATGTTTGTACAACTGTTTTGCCCTTTCCACACTCTTGACCAATAGAATATCAGCATTATAGCAACTGTTTCCCCGTTTAAAGGACCTTTTTGGGGAGCCTGTAGCGACAAAACTGCTGCGAATTAGCCGGTTTTAGCACCAAAATCATACTCAAAATGGGCGGTTTTATCACATATCTAAATGTCATATCTGGTTTTATCAAAATTGAGCACCCCATGGGGATTTGATTACTAGCCCCTTCATTTTCTGCCGCTACAATACGACATATCGGTCGTCGACGGCGAGGTCTCGTACCAGTGCCGAAAGTGCCCCGCCAGACCAAAACAGGCTTGGAAGTCCGGATACTCGAACTTACGGAAGCATTTAACGAGCTGCGTTGGTGCAGATTACGTAAATCTTGTTCCTCAAGCATAATCGTTTTCTTTGGAACGCCACCATGGTAGCTCAGGCGATGAAGGATGCCGGTGGCAGCAGCAGCAAGGCTGGTACGCAGGATTAGTACTGCAATAGTACTGCAAACTCGCCGAGTATTGCAATACTTACTGGAGACAAGGGGGGTAGTTGCCGTAGATATTGTTTGCGCTTAATGTTTTTACAATGCCCCGCAATGTATTTTTGGCCATCACGGTCACGAAGGGCTTCGGTAAACGAATTCACCAGCCCCGATATTTTCCCTACCACATATCGTACAGCCCTTCACGCGATAATGCACGACGCATTCACGAGTTACGCACTAACCACCCTGACGCTAAGGTGATGTTGATGCTGAGAGACGTTTCGGGGTCATTCCGGCACGTGCCGGTACACAAGGATGCTGTTCACATGTTAACTTTCTTGTATGATGGCTACGTCTTCATTGACCTCGCTAGTGGGCTCGGGTGGTGCGGTTCTCCCGCTTTCTACGCGCTCGCCGGCTCCGTCCTTAACGATCTATACGAATCAACAGCGTATCCCACGACCAGAAGAGTGCTCTTGGGCATTTACATGGTTATGTCTGGTGTGGCTACCCCACTTGGGTTGAGGTTAATCTTGGAGGTTGCTGCAAGGCCGCCAATACCTCTCTTCGTCATACCATGACTCCAGTACTAGGCCCGGCGGCTATTAACAACGAGCAATTTACGCCGTGGAAGACGCTAAACAAGGCTATAGGGATGCTGTGGAATATCTTGAAGGGTATAGTGTCAATTTCAGCAGACAAGATCAAGAAGGCGACCCGGCTTATTGAAAGGATTATTTGTGACAGGTGAACTACCAAGTGTGAGCTGGACCAGCTACTGGGTGTCACTTGACACGTGACAATGTGCTTCCCACCGGCGCGTGTCTTCTATCAGTGAGTCCATGTTGCGGTGTGCATCAGTCCTCCGTTTGGTCGAATGTCGTTGGGAGCGGACGCTGTCGAAGATTTGCGCTGGTTCCAAGCAGTTATCGATCCCATGGACCATTCCATGACATTCTGGTAGCGCAGTTCGCATATTCGCCCGCTGTACATGTTTATATCGACGCGTGGAGATCTGGCCTTTGTGCTCTCGAGCCTCATTAGAAGGAGTTTACTGAAGTACGCTACACGTCAGCCGAGCCCTCGATTCTCTACCTGATTTCAACGAGAACTTCATCAACGTCGAGAGCTAGGCAGTGCAGTCGTAGCGGCGCTACATTTTTTATATTGGCAAGACGGATCGGTTGCCCATCCGGTATATGTGTGTTTTCACATAGACAACACCAGTGCGGTGGCATGAGCATCCAACCGTCTGAGCCGCCACCCAATCGTGCAGCTATACAACGACTATAGTCGCTTGCTGAGCTCGAATTCAACTTGTCGTTCTCCGCTGCATATATTGCTGGGAAGCTCAGCACGCTAGCCGATGCAGGGTCACGTGACTGGTACAAGACGCAGTCTTTGTGGCGAACATGGGCCAGCTTATTCTCGTCATGGTCACAGGTGAGCGTGCAACCACTCTTCGACGATCTCTCTGGCTATTGGGAACGGTTTTGTGCGCAGCTGCCTTGTCACGGACCACATAAAACAAGTATCACTTGCACTGGCGCCAGTGGGAGCGCATCGTCAAGTTTATGTGCTGGTCACCATGGCCGAAGAAGCTTGGACACGCGAGCTCCGACAAGGTCGTTTATTTCGCAATCTACATATGGAAACACAGCTGGAACTTGTCTGGGCACGGGCAACCAATATTCAACAATACAATCGAAGCCACTTACCTTTTTCTGGCACCACCTCCATTTCCTCGATCTCAATTTCTCCCGTTTACCCCTTCTCAAGGTTCTTCAACAAGGAATCGAGCGCGTTTCCAATCCAACCAAATAAAAGCCACCCGTCACGCCAGCACTATTACCCACTCTTCGCCGATCATTTGATCTGGCAAGACTTTGAGGCCGGCTTCTGTGAGGCAGCGCACTCTTCGAGTACTTTTTTCTGTCAAGGAGGTCCGAGTATCTCGTCATGGGCCGACAGAGATTTCTACTGCTTAAAGGCAAAGAATGTGGCCTTCACGGACTCTAAGGGCGGACCAGTACGGGCCAGCGTCGCCACGAAAGTGACTTCGGTTTGGACGGGGCGAAGAACGATCAACACGATCGTGGCGCATGGCAAACCATGCACCGATCTGGTGATACATCACTTTGTCCAGTACGAACCCTACAGCACCTACTTCGTGAGCTCGACATGTCTAATCAGCAGTATTTGGACGCTAATATTACGACGGAAGAATTGTCCACTGGGCTAAAGAAAAGCAGCAAGATGTGCAGGTATACCCGCGTCAGATCACACAGCGCACTCACTACAAATTAGCGGTGCCACGTCATTCACTACCTACTGAGAAAATTGACATCCTCTCGATTACAATACTTGACAATGCGTTTCGAGGGGTGTCCGCTTCAGTCAGCCGAATCGACGTCAGATCTATGCGGCGGATGGTGAAACCTCAACAAACCACCAGCATAAACTTAGGGCCGCTAACCACGTCCTCAAGCTTGTTCGGGGTAATACAGACGAATTTATCCTGTCAAGAGTCTGGTCTGAGCGCGCGAGAAAATGGGGACCAATCCGTTGGGTAGGATCGTTTTTCCGATAGGCGGTAGGATCCATATGCATATATTACTATTGTTAGGCAAGATTGAGCCCTTCGATCGCTAAAAGTCACTTTGCAAATTGCATCCAGCTAACACCCGCCGCTAATCCCGCCCTTGAGCTTGTTTGAGGCAATTCAGATAAATTGATCATGTCAACATTCTGAATTGAGCGTGTGAGGAAAGTATTCAGGCCTTTTTACCAGTTGGACAAGACGACAAGTGGGTTTGATATGGATTCGGTGAGGCGAATGCCTCACGGGCACTTGGTATGAGCCAAACTATGGACAACATAGAATATATGTTGCAAATCGAGAATAAAATCACGGATCCGTTCACTCTTGTAGATGCCCCAGATGACGAAACATGCAACCTGCACCTTCTAGTGACAGCTACAGGATATACTCCTTGTAAATTGACATTAACTGTACTGGATCAACGCCCACGACACTGGGATGGATTGAGTGCTTTACGTTCGGAGCTGAAACGAAAAAAATAGGATTGTCTGACGAGATTTGCATGGGGACACCTTATGGACCAATTGACATGTGGGACTATTCGCTAGGGGGTTTACCTGTCACAAATAATATGGCTATGAAACAGCAGGACAAGCTTTCGGAGGATATCGATGCCATGTCTATGGTGCCATGGAAGCCAAAGAGCCCGAAAACACCAATTCTGAAAGTGATAGCGACGATGATGAGGACAATGAGAGCGAAACGGATAGCCAGCTGGAATTTTGTAGAATGGAGACAGCATTGGCTCAGGTTGTATTAGCGATGGGAACGGCAAAGCACATATATTTCAAGAGGTGCGTTTGGTATTGTCACGAGCTACTCAGAGTGGTGGTTTGTCAAGTTGGGGTATGATGACAATGCCTTGAGGCAGAGCATAACGATCGACCGTGACTGGTTAACTCCGGACATTTCGGTCCCACTAAGCGAATATTTGGTGTGTATTCTGGGTAAACCGTTTGACCTTGTGGCCAATTATACGAATTAAGGTGACATATATTGAGTGGTGGCCTTATTATGGCGAACAGGTGCTTGACTGCTCTACAAAAAAGATGGGTATGTTGATCTTTATTATCATCATTGAATGCCGGATATAAGGTGTTTATCGGATTAGTTTACTCCTCAAAACGGCAATGCTATGCTATGAAGGTGAACTTCCGGTGTACCAGGTACATTCACCCAGTGGCTGGTCGATATGTTCCCTTGCTTGCTTAAAATTGACTCTGATTAAAGTTGCCTGCGAGGTTCCGCTTGAACCTCTATCACGTTCCAACTCGAGCTTCCAGAATTCCACGCTAACTCTCTTAAGGCTTATCAGGCTGCGAATAAATTTACACAGGGCGAGTTTTTTTGCCGTATTACTGCTATCACATGCTGGAACCCGAGATATACTGTCCCAAAAACCGAGACAAAAGACTCAGAACCGCGTCCGTGAGCCAGAATGTGAAACTGTTTGATTCCTCCAGTTCATACTGATGGGCGTCGATAAAGCGGAAGGATAATATTTCATCATTAGCGATTTCGAGTAGATATTGCAGTGACGCCATTTTCACAGCCAGTTAGCCTTCATTCTATTTAGACGAGACAAATTCTTCTCTGGCCGACCGGCCATTAATAAACATGTCGTCCCGCCACGTATGACCCTGATAATGGTAGAGCTGACCACCCCTCAACGCTCAAGCTACTAAGCAAAACCAAAGCTTCCTCACATAAATAATGCCCAACAATGACCGTGGACGTCTCCACCAAGACGCCGACAAGTGGAGCCAAGATTTCGATGGTAGGACTGGGCGTGTATTTATCTAAACCTGGTTGCGAGACCTATATCGCCGTGCTGTCGGCGTTGAAACTAGGCTATCGACACATTGACACAGCCTAAGTCTACGAGAACGAAGCCGACGTTGGTTGACCCATCTGGGAAAAACTTATCCTCGAGTACAAATGGGATTGTTTGTAAGTACAGCCATATTTTGGATGCTTTGCGAGTACAATCTTGAAAGCGGCAGGTTTCAAGTAGAGCTGTCAACCATATTAATATTTTACGATCATTCAACCTCCTATAGGTTAAGGTAAGGTGTACTTCACAATCTTTACCTCCTTAACATTCAGCATACAAACCTCAATATATACAAAGTCAGGTAATGTACATCATTTTTAGGGAGCCGAGCCAGACGAAGAAGGAGCACACACCAGGTGTTGCGCTTACCAATGACGGGAATAAATTAAATGATACTGCGCTCTCAGATGCACTTCAATGTGAGCGCAAAGAGGGACTTAGAGTGACACCATCGAGGCCATCGCGTTTGCTGGTACCACCACTTAGTGTGACGAAACCGAAGGAGCGAGACCTCATCGATAACAGCGAAAAAATGAATCATGGTAGGGCGAGGACTGCATCTATTCTCTATACTTGTGATTAGACTTCACGAGAATTTCTGGCGATTGACGCTGTATTTGACTTGCAGAAGAGCTCCAGAACCGATGCGCGTGATATTTATTAGCCTAACTTCGTCTTTGATATTACTGAGCTAGCCAATTTAGTGTGAGCTGCTTTCATCTTAGTTATAAATGCGCTACTGGGGCCGATTCTTTCCTGCTGGCGTGGCAAAGCTCGTGGAGACGAGCAGGGAGTAGCAGCGCATGAAGATATTAAGTGCGATATTGCATTGGCTTATATCGAGAAGCAGGGTGATGATAACAGCGATGATAAAACGAGGATGAAGAAGCTTTTACTCAGCTACTTTTCTGTGTGGAAGGGCTATCACGCGTTATGCATTTCTTCTCTTACCTTCGCAATTTAACTTTATCGTATTTAGGTCATCCCTGCTCAGAAGTGAGCTTGACATCCAAGCTATCGAGAGTTACTTTGTTGTCCTCCAGCGTCCATGGACTTGGGTAGTGTGATAAAATCATTGTCCAAGTTGAAAGCCACCAAACCTTAAGAAGGGGTGGCTCAAACGTCATTCGCGATCTTGCGCAACGTCGGGTTTTCCGTCTTGCGGGACCCGACTAGCGGCAAACACGCTCCGAAGAGAATGTCATGCTCCCTGTGGTACTTCACCTGTGACGGGCAACATTCAAGTTACATATGAAGGTAGCGTTACACAGTTTCGTATACAAGATTAGGTGCAAAAGCACGCGGATAGCGCGTGCTGTGAGGTCTTTATCTGATTGGCTGAGAAGTGGAGTCTTTTCAGCCTATTATGGATTGACACACTCTTGAGCGGTTAAAAAAAAGCCACGGCCTCCACCCTGACCCTGATCTTATTCAGAGTTGAATTTATCTTATTAAAAGGGCTTAAGTCCAGCACTGCGAGCTTCCTCATATTAATAGTGTAACCCAGCAGCGGTTGCTCTAGCCCCGTTACATCACCAGCGATGGTCGCATCCAATGATGGAGTTCCACAAGGCACACTGCAGATATAACTCTCGCTGTTCTTAAAAATTTCTATAGATGCACCTGACTGAAGTTTGAGACACCAATGTCCTTGAAGATACCTTGTTCCTGAAGCTCTTCGAGAGCACGCTAGTTCCTATCGTGTAGCGAGGAATCCCCAGGTGCATGCAGCAGAAAAATGTCGATGTAGCCCAGACCAAGCTTCTCGCTACTCTGTCAGTGCTCTTTCATAGCCTCAGCTGTAAATGTAAGGCTTGGAAATCACATACGCTACCTTTCGAGGAATTCCTGAGTCGTGGATGGCTTGATGGCCCACGAGCATAGCACAAAACGACGTTAAACACGCAGGAAGTGTTAATATGGCTAGTGACCCATTGTAATTCCCATTCAAAGTGATAGACGCCAGGTCAAAAAACCCAGCACATTGTTTTATTTTACGAAAATGCTAGCTTTTGTGTATGGAGTGCATTTTACTTGACCTACGATAGGAAGCAAAAGGGTTTAGGACTACCCACTTCGAATCTTTTCTTAAATAAGATATTCGAGACTCGTGATAGTGAAGGCGTATGGCGCGCTGTTTCTGTCTCGTCGCTCGCTGGCATTTCTGAGATACCAAGCACACGTAAGACTTCGTTGAAATGCTCCGCGCAGTAGCTTCCGTTTTTGCTTTGTTCAAAAACGTGCTGTCAAGGCGCACGACGACAAATGCACGTTAATTTTGCTTTTCACACATTGGTGCTGATAGTGGCTCGTTTTGTCTTTCTTCTAATACTGAAAAATTAAAAAGATCATCCGAGCAGAGTTTCAAGAGAAATTGATGTGTATCAATATTTGATATGCAGGAAAAGCTTACTTTCATTTACGAGATTGTAATCGAGATTTATATTTGGAGAGCGGGATTTCATTCGGAATAAGCCGCTAACTTCGAAATTAAGGAAGCATGCATATGATTGCTGCACAAACGTTACTGAGCTGACTTCAGAATAATTCCTGTTGGACATCTAGCTTCGCTACATACCTCCTAGTAAAGTCATCCGAGTAAACAAATTATGCTAGCCATTCTGGAAGATACTCACGCACGGTCAGGTATAGGCGGTGACTCGCGCAGCCGATGTGCGGGACAGAAGCAGGTTTATTAGCCCCTTATTGACGGCGCAGCTACCGCCAAACAAAACCTGACCACATTCTATTGACTTCCCAAAGAACGGGAGAACGCGAGATGCCGTCATATGGCCGCCATCCTTGAGATAATCATCTGGCATGTGCCTCACCGGGGCTAGTGACAGAAGTGGATACTTGGGACGACCCTTCACGACCCTTGTAGCAGCCACAGACGGTCAAGTAGTGCAATGTACCGTGCGTCCACCCGTCGATGATGAGGACAATATCTCTTTGCCAATCTTCGTCTCAACAGCCTTGCCAAAGACTCCATTAGGGATGTCAAAAAGGTCACAGAAATTGGGTTCAACTTGGTGTATCTGAACACCAGGTACATGAATTAGTAACGGGTTCAGATACGAAAAAAGTCGCGAAATTACGTACTGGCAGATTTTGCTTGACTCACAAAAGGAGAGCGGTAGGCTGCATGTCATTACCCACCGCACCAGCGCGGCTCGACACTTTTTGGCTTATCCACGGCAACAGCGCTCTGCTTGCAGCAACGCAAGCGCCACGCATGTCGCTCTCGTAGTAAGTATGCTTGGTCCGGACATGGGACACCAAATTGGTGTACCCGATCTTGGGTGTGTGCTTTCGGCACTTACCGCAGGTCTTACACGAGTAGTAGCCCGTAGACTCCCCTTCATCGTTGGAGAAGGAATAAGTTGCTTGTTTTGCTGAATGCTGGTTTACAAGTGAGTTAATCAGACTGAGCTGCGGCACGAGAACTAGATTAATGGTCCTGGCAAATTCTAAAATCTGGTTGGAGCTCGGAACCCTGTGAAATAGATTTCCTATTTTTACGAAATGTAAACACGAATGACGGTTGTGAGTAGGACAAGTCCTAAAATAAATATTTTACTTGGAAATGGCTAACAAAAGATATGTATCTATTTTGGGTATTCGAGAAGCTCGCAGCTCTCGACGAGTATCACATGCCGTCTAGCTTCCGTTGAACTGGTACATGTCATCATTGACATCTCATACATGTACTGCATTTTATCATCAAGGGTCTTAACCCCTTCAACCCGGAGGATTTTTGTTGGCTTTTTTTAACCTACGCTGGATACGTTTATATGAATTTCAGTGTACCCTAGGGGAACGGAGTAGGATGGGACGTGTAAGAGTCCGTACCAGAAGGGGTTGGTTATTTCCTTTGCTGTATATACACCCGTACATACCGTAAAACACGGATCCAATGCTACACACGGATCGATTGCAACAAAGAGTAAAAATGCAGATCACATGATGTGCAAAACAAAAAAGGCGAATCTTTAAAGGCTTTACCCCTCCTATTCGGTGTATCCATTTTATTGTTCTTGATCTACCTGCTTCTTCTTCTGCAAGTTGGTACTCTGAAGCGGTCTTCTACATCTCGAGGTCCAGTAGGTAGTATCTCGCTCTTGGCGAAGCCCTTTCAAATCGTCGCCGGCGCGATCGAAGCCCACCCTTCTGCTACAAAGCGCGAAATAAGTTGACGCTTCTCTTGTGGGGTCTTTGGGAACTCATGATTAATGTGGTAAGCCAAGAAGCTATTTCTTCATTTTAATTTCAATTAGAAAAGATTTATAATAAAGCAAAACGAAAACTTACCGCACATAGTCCTTGAATGGCTTCATCACAGCAACGTCCATCGGCTGCGCCAGCCCTGTCATCCCCGGCAAAACAAACTCAACCTGCGTGCAGCAGTCTTCTTCGAGCACGGTACGAGCAGAATTCATCTTGTGGACTTTTAAGCTGTCCAACAGGAGTCACCTACAGCAATCTACTGAGGGTTTCCAGATCTAACACCATAACAATTTAGAAACTCATAATTACAATAAAATAAACCGATATTGTTCGTATGCGTTGAATCCATTCTGGCATCGCAGCTTCGTTGCAAAACGCTTTCTTTTGGACAGTGTGTTCGCATGATGAGTGTCCAAAGGACGGATTCCAAACGTCCTGTGACACCGGGCCACCAGGAATGCCCGCAAAAACAACGAGGTGAGGCAATTTAACTCCCGTGGCTGATGCAGCTAGAAATACAGAACAGCGAAACCCATTCACCTCACTTCCTACAATACGCACCGTTAGAAAAAACATATTAATAAATTTTTTTTTAGTAAATTAAAAAAATTACCTTGTCTGACGTCCACAGTTGGCGTTCCAGCGAAATCGATTGTTGTCTTGCCATTCATGTCAGTGTAAATTGCAGTTTGATCCATGTTGAACACAGAGCCGTATTTGGACGGGCCCGTGGTATATGAAGAGCTCCACACTCTTCAATTGCGTACTCAATTGAGTGGCTAAACTTTGAAGCAACAAGCTGAAACACAAAAAATAGAAACTAAATATTAAACAGTATTACTAGCATTGCCTCCATGTCGGATCTTATCTTGCGGCCTTTATGAGTAATGCGTCTGATAGAAAGCCTGTTACGTTTGAGAAAGCGGCGCAAAAACTCGATATTTGCTCCGCGGGAACGACTCGCAAAGAGCTCTCCATCGAACCTAGAATGCATTAGAAGCAGACATTGCATCGAAACGCAGAGAGATCGATTTTTGCGCATTTCTGTAACCCACGACAACAGTCTTAATCATACAATTTTAGAACAATTACTAGTATTCGGAATTTAATGCATAAATAAAAATACCTTTGCTCGAGATTCGGGTGTTTAACGTAGAGGTTTTGGCAGCTTGGTACTGAGGCGAGGTACTTGTTTGGTGCGGCACTGGCAAGGGTATTTTTTTGCCGCATCCACCGGTACATTGTCGTTCGGTGAACGTCTAGCTCAGCAGCCAAGGCGACGACTGAGCTGGCCTCTCCGAGGCGTAAAAGCCCTCGCAGCTTGGCTTTGTTTTTGTTCTTCGGGCGCCGTGTCATTTGCACAATGGGGGCGGGTGTCATTTTGGCGCGGAAGTGAGATTGCTGGTGCGCAGTGAGCACAAGTTTTTACGGGTGTAAGAAGTGCGCACGCCCCTATGCAATTTATACTAGAATTGAACTTTTTACCAGTGTACCATTGGATCCGTGTTTTACGGTACTGCTGTTCTAGAACCTGACCGAGATACAGTCGTGCACCTCCAATTCGGCAGGGCGGACCATATCAACAGTGCCAGGGCATAAGTGCACAACATAAAGCAAAAAACAAACGCAAATCCAGTGCACTGATATTTTTTTTATTAATTCAGTACCAAATATACGCCAATCTTCTGCATAATCTTGGCGTCAGACGCGCGAATCGCGGGCGCGCAACAGCGCTTCCGGTCGCGATAGGCGTCCGGCAAGGCGGCAACTTCCGCGGACCGCTTAAGAATACTCTGGACGGTAGTGCGCTTTACTGTTTTGGGCCCCCAAGTTGGGGGGTCTTAAAGCGCTCCGTTGCCCAACGAGCAAGAGAGCATGCAGGATCTGACTTGTGCTTCTCGCACAAAGACTGCTTTTGTTTGACATGTAGGAGGAATGGCGATGTCCCATTGTCTTTGGCGGTAAAAATCAGAGTATGTGTTTGTATGAAGACGTCCGATCCAAAATTTAAAATCAGATCGATGCGGCGTGTCATCCCTCGGCGAGGAGGGGAAAACCGTTGAGGTTAATTGCTAGGGTGGTGATGGGCAAAGGTAATTGCGCATCCGATTCGCGTAATCATAAAATCTGGCAGGGTATCGACTGATACCGGTGCCGAATTGGAGGTGCACGACTGTAGTTCTTTGGTTATGATCCAGAAAGAAACGTACTTAAGCGGGAAATATCATAAAATATCAAATAGTATCTAATATGCTTCAGTTTTCTTAGTTAATATCAAAATAGTATGCTAGCTTTTAAAAAAATGAGCTACTATTGATACTTAATATTAAAAATGGTACTATTAATATCAAAAAATCAAATGATATTAGGTTACCATTAATCCCTGGCCAGCCCTCTCGAAATCGATGCGAATCAGTGTTTACATAATCCAACTGAGATTTTCTTCTCCTACGTGGCTTTTCCCAATTTCCCAACACCCCAGTTGCTAACTAGGCACCACTACCTCTAGAGTCAATGAGTGCCATTACGACGAAGACGCTGCCCAGTGGGGCCAAGATTCCTGCTGTCGGACTCGGCGTGTGAGATGACGCATGGCGCGTCACCGGGCTATCCGACCTTCTATCACTACGTAAAGTAGGTGCCATAAGCACAGACTTGTAGGGCAGTAGGTGTAGAGCAAGTAGGAATAGAATGTAAGACACGTGAGTTCCGGGCAAAGTACCACGACAGGACCACGGAGTTCTGGTGCTTGCTGCCTCTCACTCGTTGTGCACGCAGCACAGCAAAAGCAGTTGTGAGAGTGAGAGCTGCCAGCACCTGAACCTCCATGTTCCGCAAAGTTAGATTAGCACATACTCAGTCTAAGATAGTCTATAAAAAGCTAAGTAGTTCACCATCACCTGCAACGCAGTTGCAGTTGCTCACCGCCACCAATGTCGTCCTTCATACAGTCCTTGGTATCTTCCGCACGCCGCTCGCACGTGAGCGCGTTGCAGACCGGTACGCCGGGATGCAGTACATGCATAGACACGCGTAGGATTGTAGGTTGGATCGGTAGTACTGGTATTGCCAGTGTCTTGGGCTGTGGCAATGATGTCTGGCACTGGACACTGGCAGACCGTAGCAAGTAGCATCTCACAGTAGCAGGATAGCATCTCACACTCCCACTTGATCTCGGCGATGCAGTGCCGAATCGACGCGATCACATCGCTTCATCCGTACACACACCACTGAGAATAGTCGTACGATAGCCACCACCACCGTAATTTGCTAGCTGCATAGTCTCCCACTCGAATCGCACATGTCCGTAGTCCAGCGCAGTTGATTGCATGCTAGTGTTGTGGTACAGCCACAAAAAACTGGTTCTTCCAGTCGGCACACAGGCACACTACATGTCATCGTCGTCAGTAATGTCTAATCCGTCGTTCTTGACCGCATCGCAGGTGACGCAGTCAAGGTGTCATGCATCGCAGTTGACGCAGATGTAGCCTTTTCATTTACAGTGGCGGCCATGTCACTGTCTGCCACGATAGGCAGTACCTTCAGCATCTTTCGGAATCGGGAGAGCTTGACCACCGCAAGTGGTTTGGTCATGATGTTCACCACCATGTCCTCCGTCCCGATGTGTTGCGTAATGATCCGTTTTAGTTCCACGTTCCGCCGCACCATGTGGTATTTGTTGTCAATGTGTTTTTGCTTGCTGTGCTTGCCGGATTTAGTCGTTAGAGAGATGGCTCCCTGATTATCTCCGAGTAGTACAGGTAGTGCATGTTTCCACACTAGTTCTCGGCAGAGCCCTGCAAGCCACAGCAAGTCCTTTGTAGCTTCAGCCATTGCAACGTACTCAGCTTCACATGTGCTCTGAGCATTGATTTCTTGTTTCCTCGATGCATAGGAGACAACATTGTTGTCCATTGTCGTCACGTATCCACTGATGCTGCGGCGGTCAACTGGATCATTAGCATAGTCAGCATCCGAATAGCAACCCACACATAGGTCACTCGCTGACGCAACATCCATCACCAGACCAAAGTCACGTGTAGCCTGCAGGTAGCGCAATACCCGCTTGGCTTGCGCATAGTGAGTATGGTCGTAGCTGGCTAGGTATTTCCCGAGATGTCTGGTTGCGTGTGCGATGTCAGGTTTTGAGGCACTTACAAGATACTGAAGCGCACCAACCAGCTCTCGATAGGGCAGGTACTCGGTCGTAGCAGGAACAACCGCCTTTGAGGGTGTCAAAGCCTCAGGCGTAGTACACCCATTGCACGTCTCCATGTGAAATCGTTTGAGTACTTCGAGTACATACTGTTTCTGGCAGTAGATAATCTGTCGACTGGGTCGGTTGATCAAGATCTCCACACCTAGTAAGTACTTCACGGCTCCCATGGTCGTGAGCTCAAACGTTTCTTGCAGCGCGGCTGCAATTTGAGCACACAACTCACGTGGACCCATTAGTAATAGGTCGTCCACGTATACAGTTAGGAGCATAGTCACTTTTCCATCCTTCTTCAGCGCGTACAAGCCGTAGTCCGACTCCAGTCTTTCAAGCCCAAGTGTCAGCAACTTGGCATGTAGAGTTCGGTTCCATACGTTCGGTGCTTGTTGTTTAAGTCCATAGAGGCTCTTCAAGAGCTTACAGACAAACGCTGTCCCATCTGTTTGAAAGCCTGGTGGTTGCTCCATGAAGATAAACTCATCGAGGTCCCCGTAAAAAAACGCGGTCTTTACATCGTACTGAAGAACTTCCCATCCTCGTTGAACGGCGAAGTAGATGGCAACACGGATCATCTCAAACCGGATTACTGGTGCGTAGGTCTCACTGTAGTTCACGCCCAGTTGTTATTTGAAGCCATGAATCACGAGACAAGCTTTAAATCTTTTCACACGCCCTCGTTCGTCACGCTTAACAGCGAACACCCATCTGCACGTAATAACCTTGACGCCTTTGGCTGCCGCGCGTGGCACCAATTTCCATGTCTTGTGTCGTTTCAGTGACTGTAGTTCAGCAAGCATAGCAGCCTTCCACTGAAGCCAATGCTTGCTCCGACGTGCCTGCTTGTAGGTCGTCGGTATCTCAATGTCCATATTGATAGACATCACGTTGCCCACCACATAGTCAAGAAGCCGCACGCTTGGCTTCTGCGTCCTTCGAGGTCGCTTGAGACAGGGTTGAACAGCTGGATCGCGAATCTCAGAAGTTTTCGTCTCCTTCTTTTCTGGTTCAAGTTTCTTTCGCGTCTTTCATTTTCGTCGCTTGCCAGACTTGGGTGCCGCAGGCGGCTCCTTCGTCTCATCGTTCGCAGCAACTTCAACTGGTGCATCTGCACCGGCTGGCGACTCTACTCTCTGCTCCTTAGGTAAGTCGTCTTTCGCACTCCCACTGGACTCATGCTCTTTGTCCTGCAGGTCATCAGCTATCGGCACCATCTCGAGCTGCTTCGTCACATTCGAAGACTCAGAGCTCCAACCAGGCAGGTACGTCTCCATACTAGTCTTGATGCGTGCCACCGGAACACTATCGGGCAGCTGATGATCACCATCGTGATATGCTTTCTCTAGGAGTTGCTTTACGTAAGTGCCGTCACTTGTTAACTCCTCGTGAAATCGCGTGTTTCGTCCACGTGCAGTCACGACTTGAGCTGTCTTCAAATCCAGAAATTTGTAGCCCTTGGTATCATGACTATAACCAAGTAATAGAGATATTCGTGCTCTCGGCTCCAATTTTTCCTTCTTTTGTCTGGACGCAGGAGGGACACGCACGTGTGCCACACATCCCCAAGTCCGAAGCTCATCCACATCGGGTGTCACACTGTACAGCTTCTTGTATGGCGAGACCAGTCCTAGCGGTTTAGTTGGTAGCCAATTCAGTGTCGTAACAATGTGTAGAAGTGCTTCTCCCCATAGCATGTTAGGAAGATGTGTAGCGGTTAGCATAGCACGGGTGCGAGGGCAGTACAGTGCCATTCGCTCGCTCCACCACATCATTCTCCTGAGGAGAGTAAGCATTAGTGAGCTGCTGCACAATCCCATGCTCATTGCAGTAATCTCTCAGCGCATTACTGGTGAATTCACCACCCTGATCAGAGTGCAGTCTCCGAACAGTGAGCTTGGGAAACTGAGTCCGAAGTTGATGTAGCAAAATCTTGACGTACAGTGTAGCCGCACTCTTTCGTTCGAGTAGATACGCCCACTTGAAGCGAGTAGCTTCATCAATGATTAGCAGGAACATAGTTGCACCACCTTCCGTCGGTTCATTCATCGTGCATATGTCCATCATCAACATCTCGAGCGGTTCAGACTTCCGTTCAGGAATCCTTGCATAAGTCATCCGTTTAGTCTTGCTAGCAGCACACGCAACACACTCGTAGGAGCTCAGACCTTGTGCATTAATCTTTACTCCGACATCGAGCTTACTCGACAGCTCTCTCACAGTGTCCATACTCAAGTGAGCGAACCGTTGGTGCAGTAACTCCATCGTCTTTCTGCTGTCCGTGTCTTGTTTGCGTGCTGCCATCACCATCACTCCTGACACTCGCTCTGCCTTCAATCGGTAGATATTGTCTCGCATGATAAACTTCAACGAAGTACCTGGCTTTGAGAGCCAAGCTGACTGCTGATCATCTGAGCACAGCAGCTTGTACTTCCCAGCCGTCTGCAAGCGACCGAGGCTGATAATGTTCACCTTTGCATTAGGAGTGTAGACCACGTCCTCAAGGAGGCGATCTTCTTGTTCACCAGTTGTTTGGTTTACAATGCGTAGCAAGACAGAACCACACATAGTTGCATGTTCCGATGTTCCGTTGGCAAAGTCAAGCCGACTGGTGCGATCTTCTCGAATGGTAGTAAATAGAGACAAGTCTCCACAGACATTCGCCTGAGAGCCAGAGTCCAAAATCCACTCCACCCAATCTGAGTCATCAGACTGCTTTCCTTGGTTTCGACCAATCGCATTCACCTGTCGAATTCCACCGATACCAACATTCCCACGGTTTTTGCAGTGTCTAGGCGAGTTTCCACGACGACTTGGCGACAAGTTCCGACGTTGAAGATCATTTCGACGAATGCAATCATTCAGTAGTGGTCCACGCGCGGGTGATGGTCCACTACGCCACGGCTCTTGCGGCTGGGGTCCGTAATGACTTGGCGGCTGGTTGTTCACTCGTGGCTCACGACGAGCAGACCAATTACGACCACGAGGTGGCGAATGCCAACGCAATGGCGAACGCCCACGCTGCAGTGATCTCCTCTCGGTGAACGACTTCTTCCAGACTGCGGTGGTCTTCCTTGTTGCAGGTTTCGGGGCGGTGAATGACTCCATCTACGTTGCGGCGACCTTCCTCGTTGGAAGTCCCGAGGAGGTGAGCGGCTCCTTCCGCGTTGCGGTAATCTTCCTCTTTGGAAGTTCCGCGGAGGAGAGCGGCTCCTTCCACGTTGCGGTGATCTTCCTCTTTGGAAGTTCCGCGGAGGTGAGCGGCTCCTTCCACGTTGCGGTGATCTTCCTCTTTGAAAGTTCCGCGGAGGTGAGTAGTTCCATCCTTGTAGTCGTAGTGAGTCAGCACGTCCTGGTATAAATCCACTGCGTCCTAGCTCATAAGGACTCATGTTGGACTGATATCCTCGCCGGTAATCTTGCTCGGGTCCTTGGCGTCCGCGTCGCTAAACATTAGGTCCACAATGATACATCCCCGGGCACAGGGTGAACCCACTGGTGGTCCACCTTTGGTGTACCATAGCTCAGATCCAGGTCCTTGCGAGCTCTGCATCAGTCCTTGACACAGATAATATAGTGCAGTTCCCAAAGCAGGAGGTGGACCAAGCGATTGGCCACTCTCCCACTGGCTTTATATCGCCGCTGGTACAGCAAATTGCACCTCTTGGTGTCCTGTATGCACTTGTCCATCCTTTTGTTCTTGTTCTCTACCTTGCATATGGTTAGCAGGAACTTTCAGTTGCAGTTGTTGCGGTGTCGTTGGCACGTTCGGGTGTACTGCAGGTGTACACTTGGACTCGAGTCCGACTGCCGACGTCTTCACCTCTTCAGCCAGATTCTCATCTTCAGCCTCACTGCTCGCAGGTGTTGTCACCGAATACACGGGAGACATGTGTGCAGCCGTCGCCACACCATCGTTGTTTCCATCGCTATTCGCCAGTCGTGTCGTCGCACACAACGAGAGACCCGAGAATAGGGCTCGTTGCTCACTGTCAGACTGGGCAACTTCGACTCGTCTCACCGAGTTGATGAGGGAAGCTGGCGACTTCTTGTACTTCAACTTGTTCTTAAGTCTCTTGACCAGGTCTGGTCTCAGTTGCATGCCAGTCTGCGCAGTGCATTCTGCATACCAGTGACCATCTCCATTGCAGTTAGCGCAGGCTGTGTGCTGCTTCTTCTCAGCTGCAACCTTTGCCTTCTTGCGCTGGTTCTTCCCACGTTTCTTTCCAGACTCACGTCCACTTCCACTGTTGTGTCCATGTCCGTAGCCTTGACCTTGTCCTCGTCCTTGTCCTTGGCCAGTACCAACCTGCACGACTTGCATCGTCCGCGTTGTAGGCCGGTTCGTCTGCTGTTGCAGCTGATCACGCTGATGTTCAGCAGAACGCAGGCGCTGCAATGCCTCGGACAGCTTTAGGCCACGTCGGTCGTGCTGGTTGATCCAGTCTGCGTGTTCACGCGCGAGATCTCGAAATACCAACACGCAGTTTGATAGAAGTAGGCTTGCATGTTGCCATTCTTCAAATTCACCATTTCCTTGACGCAGGAGTGTCATATTTCGTCCGATGACCTCCACGTACGCAGTAACGGACTCGTTCGGTTGTAATCGGCGAGTCACCAAGTCCTGTAGCAAGTAGTCAGGGTTGATGCCGTCTCAGGCCTCAAAGTGTTTTGTAATCGTTGAATACAGCATTGCTGCCGCATCCATGTTGTCTCTTATCTCATCAATCTTGAACGTAATGCGTAAGTCCACAGATAGAGATAGGGCCAACGCGGAGAACGCCTTGTTCTTTCGCGTCGCATACCACTCATGATACTTAGGGCGACGTGACCTTCCTCTTCGTCATATCGCTCTCCTCCATACGTAATGTCGCCTAGCGAGCGCGTCTCGAAGTGCAACGGCACCTCGCTTCGCCACGCTTTGTAGTCTTCTTTCTTGTGAAGCTTAGGCAACACAATGCTTGCGGAGTTGCGCAACGCCTTGGTGTGGTCGGACAGCTCCTTGTCGTCGTACCGACCACCGGGGTTCATGTTGTCCAGGCTGCTCTCTCCTCGGCTCGTGTAGCTTCGTCCACTGCCAACCGATCCTTGGCTCGACGGTGGTGGAGGCGGAGGGGGCGGATTTTCAACTGATCCCGTTTCTTCGATTGTGTTCGAATTCTGCGTACCTTCGAGTAACACTCGAAGCAACGGTCGCCCACCAGTAATTCCGACCAATGAGCGAATTAGTCGCTCAGCATCAGATTGCGATAATGTCGCATCATCCGGGCCATTCAGTCTTTCGACCAATCCCGGGGAATCTTCTCCTTGATTCGTCAAAACTTCTTCTTGTGTGTTTTCAACACCAGAGTCCACGTCAGTCGATCGCTGCGCCCTGATTGGGCTCATAACCTGAGATGACGCATGGCGCGTCACCGGGCTCTCCGACCTTCTATCACTACGTAACGTAGGTGCCATAAGCACAGACTTGTAGGGCAGTAGGTGTAGAGCAAGTAGGAATAGAATGTAAGACACGTGAGTGCCGGGCAAAGTACCACGACAGGACCACGGAGTTCTGGTGCTTGCTGTCTCTCACTCGTTGTGCACGCAGCACAGCAAAAGCAGTTGTGAGAGTGAGAGCTGCCAGCACCTGAACCTCCATGTTCCGCAAAGTTAGATTAGCACATACTCAGTCTAAGATAGTCTATAGAAAGCTAAGTAGTTCACCATCACCTGCAACGCAGTTGCAGCTGCTCACCGCCACCAATGTCGTCCTTCATACAGTCCTTGGTATCTTCCGCACGCCGCTCGCACGTGAGCGCGTTGCAGACCGGTACGCCGGGATGCAGTACATGCATAGACACGCGTAGGATTGTAGGTTGGATCGGTAGTACTGGTATTGCCAGTGTCTTGGGCTGTGGCAATGACGTCTGGCACTGGACACTGGCAGACCGTAGCAAGTAGCATCTCACAGTAGCAGGATAGCATCTCACAGCGTGTACCAGTCCGAACCCGGTGCCGAAACTTACAACGCCGTGCTCTCGGCTCTTAAGTTAGGATACCGCCACATCGACACTGCGCAATACTATGAGAACGAAGCCGATGTCGGCCGTGCCGTTAAGGACTCGGGTATCCCTCGTGAGGAGATCTTTGTCACCAGCAAGCTATTCATACTGAATTGGGGATATGAAAAGGCTCTGGAGACCACGAGGGCCAGTAACGAGAAGCTCGGGCTCGGATACATCGACCTGTATCTACTTCACGCCCCAGGCGACGCAGCGACACGCGAAGAGACTTGGCGTGCACTTAAGGAGCTGCATGAACAGGGAGTTCTAAAGGACATTGGCGTGTCCAACTTTGGTGAAGCTCATCTCGAAAAACTCTTGAAAACTGCCAAAGTGAAGCCCGCAGTGAACCAGGTGGAGCTGCATCCGGGCTCATGCGTCCCACGTTGGTGAAATATTGCAAGGAGCACGACATCCTGCTTGAGGCGTACTCACCGCTTTGCTAAGGCTATTAAGCTCACGAACCCAACGCTACTTGAGATCGCCACCGAGGTGGATGCAACTCCCGCTCAAGTGCTAGTGGCTTTCAGTCTGGCGAACGACTTCATCACGTTGCCAAAGTCCGTGAACCCTGAGCGCCAGAAGGCCAATTTGGAAGCTGCGAACGTCAAGCTGACACCTGCGCAGATCGCCAAGCTCGTCGCACTGGACGAGTACTTGGTCACGGGCTGGGACCCCATCAAGGACCATGCTGTCTAAATGAAACCTTTTTCGAAATTTAATCTTTTATCAATGCAATTTTTCTGGTCTCATAAAGAAAACGATGTGGTACTGTAGCTCAACCCTTTTAATGTGTTGAATGATGCAAATGGTTATACAGTAATGTTACCGGTACTGTACTTCAAGAGGCTAGATACTTGTGCAAAATGTTTATCTATTTCTCTCCAAGATCTGCATGCATTTATATGGTAGATCAAGGACAGTTTTGCCGTGTCGATAGGACGAAGGTCTGTATCTACTCCATGCCCCGGGCGACGTTGCTACGCGCGATGAAAGTTGGCGTGCACTTGAGGAACTACATGGACAAGGGATTCTGAAAGATATTGAAGTCTCCAACTTTGGCGAAGCTCATCTTGAGAAGTTGCTGAAGACGGCCAAAGTGAAGCCTGCAGTGAACCAGGTGGAGCTGCATCCTTGGCTCATGCGTCCGACGTTGGTGAAGTATTGCCAAGAGCAGGACATTTTGCTTGAGGCGTACTCGCCATTGGCCAGAGCTCAGAAAATGGACAATCCCACACTAGTTGGGATTGCAAAGGAGGTGGGTGCCACTCCAGCTCAAGTGCTTGTCGCCTTCAGCTTGGCCAATGGGTTTATTACATTGCCCAAGTCTGTTCACGAAGAACGTCAGAAATCCAACTTGGAAGCTGCTACGATCAAGCTGACGGATGCTCAGATTGCAAATCTTGCAGCATTGGACGAGTATCTGGTTACTTGCTGGGACCCCATCAAGGATCATGCCGTGTAACGGCTTTGTCTGAACTAGCAGAGTATTTCCATTTACGGTATTAACCCCTTGGTTCCTAACGTCATAAGTTACGACGTAACGGGATTGTTTGTCGTAACTTACGACGAAAATCTTTGAACAATAGAAATTGGCTCGGAGGCAAAAATCAATTCTTTAATCAAGTTATTTTCCACTCGAGATAAATATAAGCTCATGAAGGTCACACAGGAAAATGCAAAACCTAGACAGGGATAGGGTCTGTAAAGCTGTGTTGCAGGTTGCGCAGCCCTCATTTGAAAATTTTCCTGATGGCGCGTATTCGATCGACTGGACGCGCGAAACCTGACACGCTTCCGGACGACGTCGACTTCCGGCACTTGTAGCGACAGCTACGAGAGGCTGGCTGGCGCTCCAGACGTCCCAAAGGCCTAGAGACACACTGGACATACGTCAAGCCAGGAGCGCCTGCTAACGGCGATATGGGCGTCGACGTTTTTCTCGGCCAGGCAGCTGTAGTGGCTCATGTCATTGAGTCCGGACTGCTACGGACCGAGAACGAGGTGAGGCTATCGTTTATGCAAGAAATATCATCTATACTAACGCATGAATACAGGGAGAGGCGTCTGTAGAGCACGAGGAGCGCAAAGCTGAGGACCAGGTCAACCATGAAGCTGATGTGCAAGACGGCGAAGATTGCAGCGAAGCGGAGGTCATTGTGCGTGCGTCCCAGATCGACACCAGTGTCCAGTTGTCGCAGGGCACTATGCAAGACCTATTCGGTTCGCCTACGCCAAGCGAAGTGGAGCTGTCGCAAGGAGCTGTAAATCGCGCATTTGACCTTCCGCAAGACGACGGTCAGGATGGCATTTCAGAGCGGGATGTAATTGAAGGAACGGCCCCAATTACAACATCTCTCGGGGGCTTCTGGAGTCGAAAGCTTGGATTCCCGATGCACCTGTCCCTAGGCGAGCTCAACCACGGCGTGAATTCAAGCGCGACGTTAACTTTGTGGAGGCCAACGAGAACTCGAGCGACTACGAGCACTTGAGCTCGGGAGATAGCGATAGTGGTGCACTGAGAGACAATGAGGAGGACTTTGTGGAGCTTCGTGCCCTGGACGACGATGACGACGTCATTTCGGAGACGGATGCTGTCCAGATGGATGAGGCGTTTATCGCTTCACTAAGTATCGGTGACGACGATCAACTAAGCCGACCGGCGCTGGAAAGGCGACAGCAAACGCTTCGGACATGCAGTGGACTCAACCATCGTCCAATTTCGAATTGTCTGACGGATATCCTGGCCTCGTTACCGAAGAAGCACATCCCGTTGTTGAACTACGGAACCTATGCGATTCACCACTGGATACATTCTTCTACTTTGCTCCGAAGTCTTTGTGGGTCTGTATCTGTGAAGAAACCAACCGCTACCGCAATCAGCAGATCCTACCAAGAGCCGAGCGATTGCGTGCAAAGCAGACTGAGCGGCGTGGGGCGCCAACCGAGACGCTGAAACAAATACGACGACGCCTTCGAATGAAGCCAGTGTATGGCACGTATGAGATTCTTCATGTGCTGGGTCTCTTGGTAGCACACATGTTGTGCCCGCAGCAACGGCGCTTTGCTCAACACTGGTCGATGACAGAAGACGGCGCGGTCCCCGCTGGAACCTTCGGCAGGTTTATGCCCCGCAATCGCTGCCAGGATATCCTGAGAGATCTACATTTTGTGGATAACGAAAGTGAGCCTACCCGTGACAAGTTGCGAAAGCTTCGTCCTGTGGTTGATAAATTGCAAAAGCGCTTATTTGCCGGGTGGACACTACCTACTGTGTTCTCATTTGACGAAGGTGTTCTTCCAGCGACGTCTAGGCGGAACACCACGAGGATGTTCATGCCGGACAAGCCGCACCGATACGGGTCCAAAATGTTTATGACGTGTGATGCCAGAACTGCGTATTGCCACAGGTGAGCCCGTGCTTTTTTTTCTTCAAATCGTAATGCCGTAACTTACGCCTTTGCTATTGACCGCGTTATATTTTGTCGTAACTTTGGAGATTCGAGATTTACGTGGGCAAGGTGAAGACTCGTGAAGATCAGGCGAGCGCATTTGACCATAAGACTGGAGCTGCAGCGGTGGTCCGCAACCTCAAGGTTGTACTTGCCTCAGGACGCCAAGCATTTCATGCTGTCACGATTGACCGCTTTTATTCGTCCATCCCGTTGGCAATCGAGTTGCTGTCTATGAGTGTGTACGTCGTGGGCACTATCATGACACGACGTCTTGGATATGATCGCAATGTTGAGGAGTCTCGGAAAACCAGACCAAGCACCATACCGCGTGGGTCGTTCACATTTTCGCGGTCGTTATCAGTGCCAAGTCTGATTGCCTTCCATTGGTGGGACCGTAAACCGGTCCATTACCTATGCACAGGGTCAGTGATGAATGCGTCAACGATTAACCGCAACGTAAAGGGTGCAGGGCCGACGACAGTGCCGTGTCCACAGGCAGTAAACGACTACCAGGAGTGGATGGGCGTAGTGAATGTTCACGACCAACTCCGCCTCCAAACCTTCTCAATTCAGACATCTGCTCGTTTTGCCAAGTATTACAAGAGCCTATTTTTAGGTCTTATGGATCTCGTTATGGTGATCGCTTATATATCGCACAAAGAGGCGTGCAAATTCACGAATACCCCGGCGTTGAAGCGTGGAGAATGGTATGCCGTACTACACAAGCAGTTGCTGCAGCTAAAGGAGCAGGATTTTGCTGGAGTGGCGTCTACACCTTCTCCTGGAGGCAAGACACGCAGGCGAAGACGCGCTGGCCACTCTCTCATACAGGTTGACGACTGGATAACGGTCTCGGGCATTCAGAAACGACGCCAACGTTCTTGTAAGGTATGCGCGCTGCTTCGTGGAGAGCGAAAGAAGTCGTTTCAGACCACCTTCTACTGTGATCAGTGCTCTATCGACGACGCAAAGTGCTACCTGTGTCCGAAGGCAAGGCGTGAGTACAGGGGCGTGATGAAAACGTGCTTTCAGATTTGGCACGAGGACTTCGAGTGTGGGCTCGCCATTCCGACTTCGCTTGGCAAGCGCGTTGTCCTCAGGCGACCTGGAAAGAAGACCGGAGAGCGGAAGAAGACCAGAAGAGAGCTGCTACGTGAAGAAGAGTGTGAAGCAGACGACGAGCAACGTCGTCGTAGTGACGATGGTAGTGAGGACGACAGTGCGTTTGATCTGTAGAAACGCAATGGTCAAATCCCTTGTGAGTAGCTATAAAACAAGCTTTCTTGAGTCATCGTACCTTCTGTCTAGCAAATTCTGGACTGATCTGGTTCCTAATCCAACTGTGCCCAGCTGTGGGTCTTCTGCAATGCACAAAGTTACGACCATTACATCTTTTCAACAACAAACGAAGCAGTGTAACTTACGACTTAATCAAAATTTCACCTGTGAAAACCTATGCACCTAGCCCGATGTGAATAGTACACGACTATACAAACGACATGATACAACGAAGGTTGTAAGTTACGACGTTATCTTAACGGTTCCGAGGTCCAAATCCTGGGAACCAAGGGGTTAATAACAAAACTACCCAGTTCTGGCAAATAATCAACCCAAATTTGCTCATTTTTGGCTTTTAGTGTCAAGACTCTCGAGTTTCTTCGTCGCTCGCGCTCGCTCACGTTCGTCCATGCGGTCTCTTGACCGCGCAGTGCCAAGCATAATTGACTTTATCGCGGCCGCGTTCGGTGCAACCCGTCGCGACTCTTTTGGGCTGTCCAGGCGACGAATTCTATGCGATTCTCTCCCTTCTTCTCGATGTCGGTTGTCACGCTGAACCAGTGCACCAAGCATCAGAATACAATTTTTTCAAAGAATAATTGCAGAACGAGACATACACGAGGCGCTAGAAGAGCATGACCAGCGTCTCGGCGTGAGCGACGATCTCGGCGTCTGTGACGACGTTCGAGTGGGCTCCGGCTCCGACTGCGACTTCGTGAGTTGCGACGGGTAGAGCGCCGATATCGACGCGAGAAGTGGTCGGAGTTGCCGGAAGACGACGAGCTACCGCATGAGCTGCTTGAAGATCGCCGCCGATGGCTCCTTCGCGAGCAGCGTCGGTGGGTGTCACGCGCGTCCATCCTCAATCCATGTGTCATAAATTTGGCGACCCCCGTTTTAGTGTTGTTGTAGAAATAACCTACCTGCATAATCGCATATCGGATGTGGTGACATTTTCTACCTTTTCAAGTTTCGATAGCCTGTATAATCTAGTTAGGGGCTGTGTGTCGGCTGTGAAACAGTGGGACACTTGTGCACGCATTCACCGCTAACTCTGGCAACTGGATCACTTTCAGAATTCCTCGGTCGACAACAACAGTATGATTTTTGCGTTTTGGCTGTTGATTACCACGGCAACTTTAGCCTCAGTTGCCTCCTTGCCACGTTTCACTCACTATTTTCGCTTTCGTGTTGGTAACAGACAGTTTGATTGAAAAAGTCCCATCACAATTGGGCTATTTCCAGCCCGATGGCCGACCTCAATCTTTCCGTTCCTTCGGCATCTCAGCTCCGCCCTTGCCACGAGCCTGAGCCGTCAACCCCCTTAACACCGGACATAAAGCCGCGCCACCGCACGAGTGACGCGGGCTCTTCGACGGCGGCGTCAGAAGTCTCCACGTGCATGGCATCACCCTCCTTCCTCTTCGAGACAGCCCCAACATTCACGTTGCAGCTAGACGGTCGCGCTAGCTCCGCCGGTTCCTCGGACTTTGACGAACTGGAGGACGCACAGGTGCAACAATTGCCAACAAGCCACACCGAGATGCCACATCTCGACCTCAACAAAGTGGAAAACACGCAGTCTTTATCGTACCAAGGCGTCCTGAGTCCTCGCCAGCAGAGTGGCAAACGGTACCACGGTGGTTATCTGCAGCACCGCGTCCCAAAAGCCGCTGGCTTACTCAAGAGCTGGAAACGGAAATATTTCCGTCTTCGAGAGCATGGACTCGTATGCTACAAGACACAAGACGCCGCAACATCGCTGTTTGAGGTGAAGTTCACACGCAACTCGGTGCTGGAACATGATAGAAATCAAACACAACAAGCACCAAATACGCCCAAACAATGTGCAGACGCCAGTGACACATCGGAAAAGCGCCGACGAACGTGGACTTCATCCAGCTCATCGTTGACGCTTGTACTGACGCACGTCGAGATCACAGGACACCAAACACCTGCCAAAGCTGTCGACGTGCCAGTATTTCTAAAGGCAGAAGACGAAACCGACCACGCCGCATGGACAGAGTGTATACAGTTCATGCTCGAAGCTCGAAAACGCCACGAGAAGACGTCACACGATCATGTTCAGTCGAGCTCTGTGGATCTCACCAGCACCGTAGTAGAAGTGGGGACATTCGACGCCTTTTCTGCAAGGTATATGTTGATGAAGGAGATCGGCGAAGGCTCTTTCTCGATCGTTCATCGTGCAGTCAACCGCATGACTGGACAGGTATGTGCAGTAAAGTGCTGCAAGATCTCGCAGGCGCTGGAAGAAGAGGAGCGACTGCTACGCACTCTGTCGCACCCCAACGTCGTCAGTCTCGAAGGTGTTTACGAGCGCGACACGAATCTCCATTACGTGGTCATGGACTATTTGAAAGACGGCGACTTGTGCGATCAGCTCATTGAACGCCAACGTCTTCCAGAACCTGAAGCTCGACGCATCATTCGTCAGGTAGTCGAGGGACTCGCGTATTTGCATCGTCGCTGTGTGCTTCATCGCGATATTAAACCGGAGAATATCCTGATCCACGGGAACATGGTGAAAATTGCAGATTTCGGGCTGGCCAAGCAGCTCGAGAGCTCTTCAACGATGCTCAAGCGCAGCTGTGGCACGCTGGAATATGCTGCTCCAGAGCTGCTGTGTGGACAGCCGTATGGCTTGAAATCCGACGTCTTCAGTCTTGGTATCGTGCTGTATGTGCTGCTCTTCGGTGCCTTCCCGTTCAGTGTGGAGTCTGCAGCAGCGTTGCAGTGTATGGATCACTTCCCAACCGGTGTAGACGTACGAGACATGAGCTGCTTGAGTCTCTCGAATGTGCAGTGGCGGACGGTGAGTCCCTTGGCACAAGACGTTCTGCTGCAGATGCTGAAGACAAACGACGCCGAGCGAATCTCTGCTGAAGAATTACTGAGCCATCCGTGGTTTGACCATGTCAATGCTAACGCCAGCAACGCACAAGAGCTGGAACGTGTTCGTATCGAAGACTGCGAAGCTCTGGGATTCGCCGAGTTGCTGTCTCGTGGCTTCCAAGTTGTCAAATTTGGCTACAAGCCATCGACAACGCCACACTCCACTTCTTTGACCGTCAACTTCATGGAAGAAAGCGTCACTTGGACTGCCAGGAAGAATGCAGTGTCGACCAACAAAACTTCTGGTAAGCGTGGACGTACCATCCAGCTTCGTGAGATCATGGAGATCCGAGAGGGTCACTCTACCGAGGCGTTCCAATCGCTCAAGTCTGCGCCACCTTCCGAGCTCTGCCTGTCCATCATTTGTCCATGGCGAACGCTCGATCTGGTGGTGGAGACTCCGCGTCAACGCGAATTTGTGGTGCGTGGCCTCCGACGACTGCTCCCCAGCCACTCACTGTAGTTTATATCTTTTGGCGAGCCACAAAACAACAGTGTTAAGTTAGATAACATCGGTGGATACCTACCGACAGGGTGTTGTTAATATTTATAAAGCATCCGTGGAGTGTACATTCCGTTAAGTTGCCAAGGTTAGTCGATCGTGAACATTTCGAGCTCTTCGTCCTTGACTTTCTCCTCCGAGATCCCGTGAGTCTCTAGAAATTGCAGACTGAAGAGAAGTTGCTGCAGATATTCACGGAATTCCAGCACATGCTCATCCCGGAACATCGTTGGGGTCAGTGACGACGTCAAGTTGTTGTCCAGATCTTCACGCGTCACGCCGGCAGGGAAGCAGTGGACGATCGACGCAGCGTACATGAGCAGAAAGACGCCGCAGTCCGAACTGTTGCTCTGCAAAGGGATCTAAGAGGAAGTCAATTAGCAACAGACGTCACGTGTCAGTAAACGAGTGCTGCGTACGTTTGGCTCGAGGAGACCGATGCTTTCCGAGTCGAACACCGTCACAATCGACTCGTTCGGATCCAGTTTTTCTTCATCTTTTGACACACTGACAGCACTGGCAGCGTAACGAGCTTTCCACTCGCATTCCAGATAGTCGCGTAGCATTTTTGTAAACTTCTTTTTTCGATGACAGCGCAGAGAGTCCAGGAACAGCAGACAGGGAGAATTAGCGAGTCGATCTTCTTGACACGACTGCACTTCCTCTTCCTCAACCTCTTCTTCCGCACTGTCACCGCCGTTAGCCTCTGCGTCTGATGGCCGTTGCGATTCTCCATCGCCATCCACCAGGTCCACCACTTCTTTCTTGTCCGTAGCGAGCTTTTGACGCCGACGTCGAACTTTCCGGTGCTTTTTGATAATAGCTGAGCCTGGATTACAAAACACAGCGACACTCCAGTGGAAGCTACGTGCCGCAGGTCATAACTACGGTTAGAGATACACAGCCGTGATAGAAACAAAGAGCAGTACCTGTCATTGATAGGAATAAATAAGAAGCGCTTGTCGAAAAGGTTCGTCTCCTTCTGCGTCCAGCGCGCAACTCGCGCGAATCGTTCGTCTGGGTCTGCCTTTGTTAGCTCGTGAGCTCCGTTGGTGCCATTCAGCTGCGTGAAAAAGTGCGAGGAGAAGAAATACGTCTGCTGCTGCTGCCACGGAGGCAAATGGCGCCAGAGAAATCTACACACGGTTCAAACACGTCAGTACCACGAGCATAATTCCCGTCTAGTAGCGATACGCACCGTAGATAGAAGTCGATGATATTGTCGTTCAGAAACTCCCCAGGAACAAGGCGGTCCACGTCGCCGAGCGTCACTGAGATCCGTCCCGACGTGTCCGAGCCATCGTACGGATATGTGAGCAACACTTCGTTGCGACGACTCTCAATCCTCCTGCGTTTCAGCTTCTCGTCCTCACGTCGACTTGTAGCTGCTCGTTTCCTGCTCTCTGTTTTGTCGCTTGTTTTCTCCTCCTGCGATGGAGAAGATGCTGCCGAGTTGTCTCTCGTATCCTGTTCGTCTTGGTGGGTGTTCTGAATAACCACCACGTTGTCCACAGCGCTGTCTGCACCTAAATCTCGATACTGCCTGTCTATATCGACAGCGATCGGCGCTTTCTTCTCGTCCAAGTCCGGCGGTATGCGACCACTATCACGAGACAAATTCAGTGTTCGGCCTCGCGTTGAACCGCCACGGTCTCGCACAACTGACGGGTTCTCATCCTCTTCCAACACAGAAGGTTGTGGCGTTGGACGAAAGAAGCTAGCCACACTGCCGAGCGCTTGTCTAGCCCCGCACCCCACTCTCGACGCCAAGCTACGACCGGCGCCTGAAGACGAGCTGGGTTTCACCTCGACACGACGCGGGTACCGTGACCTAAAAGGCATGTCCAGCTTCAAAAACTGCCGCACTTCGGTCTCCCTGCATCAAATTGGGAGCAAAATCACGACGTGTTAGAGCTGCTTGCTAGTGCGTAATCATCATGCAAGCTTACGACAATTTTTCCTTGAAGAGATGCGCCAATTTCGGATTGTTGTCGCCCATACTCTGGCAGCGCATATAGTCGATTTCTTCGTCAAAGTAAAACACGACGCCGTACACCTCTATATCAACAGGAAATACACAAAAATAACCCACCATTTAGCATAATTGGACACTGCTGTCAGAAAGGAGACACATACTTGGTGTTGCCTTCCCCTTAGCCTCGTTTTCTTCGCATACTTTTGCGAATATGGGGTCGTAGAAGGTCGCGAATTCCGACCTTCCTCTGGAGTTATCCAGCTCCAGCAGCAGGATGTACGGCGAGCGATTGACTCGAGAGAAGCTGGCAAGAAGCACACAATGATAAGAGTTTTATACACCCCAGCATACCCTCATGACGTACCAGAAGCGCACCATGTGCGCATACTTGACACTCCCCTGCCAACGCGCCTTGTTGTCTTTCCATATCGTCAGCTCTACTCGATCTTGCCCGAATTCGAGCTCACAACGGTCAAACATTTGGCCGCAGATGCTCGTGCGTGCTGCCGAGATGACCTCGTGGAGCTCGTCCGGGGCTGGAGAGCTGCGTGCGCTGCTACTTTCACGACGACTGGAGCCAAAAGCCTCTCTTCGCGGCTTCTTGGGCGTGGATCGCTCTTCTACGTTGAAGAAAAAGTTGAGTGGTGGCTTTTTTCTCTCTTCCTTTCTACCAGGCGACTGGGAGGCACTGCTGCCCGGCCACTCTACGTCATCCTTGTGCTCGCTGTGCTGCATCTCGCTGTCGTCGTACTCCAGTTCCTGCGCTCTAGTTTGGCGTCGATTTGTACCGTTATTGTAGGCGGCATCGATGGAGAGATCCAGGACTGAAGGCCCGCGTTTGGGCGAAGAGAGTGCGGACAAGTCGTGGTGGCGTGACGCCGGAGACTTTGCATCGTCAGTAGAGTCGCCGTCCACGTCAATGGGACAGAAGACGGACGAGCGGCTAGCCACTGCAAGCGGATGGCGCCTGTCAGATGCCTGCGAAGCCGACGGAGACGTCAGGCCAAGCCGCATGGCTGCTCTTCCGTTGACTGTAATACCGGATTTGTGTTCGGTGAGGTGCAACACAATAGGTGTTGCCAAATCTGTCATTGAAATGGATAGTGACATTGAGTGATGGTCATGCTCGATGACAGGGGGACATATGTGCTTCGATGGGATGGCTGAGCGCAGCAAAAAACCCGGTTTTTTTGGTATGCTTGCTTTTCCCAGGACAGACAACGCAGATGGGAAAGGACCCAGGCCTCGGACGGAAATCGTAGCAGTAATGAAGAATATCAACTGGGGCTGATCGTAGGCAGCCGGCCGCCGTCGTCCTCTCCTCGGCCCATGCTTGCTGTTGTTCGGCTCGTAACGCAATAAAGGCAGAAAAGGGAGCCTAATTTCCAGATGGGTGTGCTACCAGAAGAACCGGTATAAAGTTAGAGAGTGCAAACGCAGCAAGCTCGGATGCAATGCGGCCATCTGCTGTATTAATGATGGGACTGCCAACGGCCTTCTTCCTTAACTTGGTATTTTAACCAAACAGAGCACTATTGCTGAGGGGTCGAGTGCCTAAATAAATCGAGCGTCTTTTCGACGCAAGGGTTGTCCCTTGCCATCATTTCCGGACGGTGTATATTGAACGTATACATGCTGTTTTCTTGAATCCGGAATTGTCGATGGGCATTTTTCCAAATGAAAGAGATCCGATTGGCCACAATCCGAAGGAAGTTACACAGATGCCGGCTTCCTCCAGTTTTTTCCCCAGCTCGCTCTCCACACAGTTTTTGTATGCCCCTTGCGCCCCTGTCCCAGAAGCCCGTGCTGCGGTTTTTCTTCCCCCCCTCCCTCCATCGCAGGACCTCATTTCCGCTTTCGCTCGGTGGCGCACAACTCGTCTCCGGTCTTAACGACGCTCCTCTCGCCGTTCAACCCGCAAAATATGGTGACCAAGACATCTACGTCCTCCAGCGCTCCCGCTTCTGACGCTCCTGCGAGCGTATCGTCAGCCAGCGCTACGTCCACAGCAACAGCTTCGTCTACTGTCGTGGCAACAACGCCGGCCGCGACCGCTAGCGACTGTCTGAAGGCCCCTCCTTCCGGGGCGGCCTCCCCGTCTAGTGTCGATGCGTCTCCCGACACGTCAGCTTCAGCCCAGCGCTTCACGCGTGTTCCTCCCGCCGTTCTTCAGAGCGTGAAGGCGTCGCTGACTTATCGGAAAAGCTGCCTGAAGCGCTCAAAGTCGTCCGTTCTGCCGCCTTCGACGTTCTGTGAAGACGAGACGCCTACAACCATAATTACGGAGGACAAGGCAGAAAAGAAAGAAGAAAGAAAGTCTGTACAGAAGAATCGCCGGCGCTGCTGGGAGTGTAAAGTGAAGGTAGGCCTGACGGCTGTCAAGTGCCGCTGCGACTACACGTTCTGTGGAAAGCACCGGTACGCTGAGGAACACAAGTGTGCGTTCAACTTTAAAACGGCGGGTAAGCGCATGCTTGAAGAAGAGAACCCCGTCGTGGTACCTTCCAAAGTCGCTCGGATTAACTAAGCCACTGGTAGAGTCCAGATCTTCCTTTTCGTCTGTATCAGTCATCCATGGACATTTGAGTTCGTGGGTCTATGGGTGCTGATGCTGATTCAGTGTCCGACTTTTCCCGACATCTTCCCAACTCATAGAAAGAAGTAAAGGGTCGCCCCGCCCCTATGCGCTTCGAGGCCGTTGTGACGACCTGACGCTTTTTGGGGGTGCAAGGCGACTGTAGTCTAAATAGCAGGCTGGCGTGGCTGCCGCCGCTCCAGCTCGTGTCCCGCCGCGTTCTCAGCGTAGTGCACGCTCCAGGTCAGCGCGGACCGAGCTTAATAACGGAGTTTAAGTATAGTAGTATTTCTGCAATTATCTGTTCTTATTCGAAGGTCTTGTTCAGCTGTGTTTTTTTGTGGGTTTATCGAGTAAGACTTCTCGGCGCGCGACAGGAGAAAGCGATAGGGAGTGTAACGAGCAACAGAAAAACTGTGTCCAGTGTGCTAAAACAGGCGATGGCGAGGATATGGTCGAGAAGGTGGCGCGCGCATCCCCCTATCTTCTGCCGCGATGATACAAAATCTAGGTTAACAAAATTTGGTTCTTTTTCTCAACAAAACTGTTGCTTTGCATACCGGTACGTATCCGGATCTGGGCAGTTGACTATGAACTTTACACTGGCAAATTCCAAGAGGATGTTGCACGTGCCAGCAATTTCTTGAACAGATTGCTGTCGCCCGAGGTCAGCGCCAAGGCGGACGGCATGACCGTCTCGTTCTGGCGCTGTACCGCCTCTGGTTTCGCTTCCAGCGTGATGCGTTGGGAGGAGTCCCATTTTAGCAGTTGCGCGACCACTTCAGGCATGTCCTTAGGCAGTTCGCTCAGCTCGACATCGCCTCGGAAAACCTCGGCGTATAACTTGGCTGCGGACACTTTCTCCTCATCCTGCCTGCAACTGGCGCGACACAGGCCCTCGGCATACAATTTTCCCGTGGTGGGGCATTGAAATTTGTGCAAGAAATACATCCACTCGACGTCAGCGAACACGAGTTGCGACTGAATCTCGTACGGTCGGAATGGTGGAATCGGGTGTCGGAAGCGGACGGCTTGCGAGGCTACCTGTAACGCTCGGCGGTGGCGAGCTACGTTGCCTAGAATTCCGGTCACCCTGCTCGCCAATACAGCAAAAAAAGAAAAATTGAAATAAGAATGTGCATCAGTGTTTGCCGTTGAAAACTGAAAATAGTCGCCAGTTTAGACCAACGCACGCGCAAAAGTGCCATCGCGCCAGCTCCATATTGGAGAGGTACGACGCATTGTTCAGATGCAGGTTAATGTCGCAGTCCAGGAAGCCAGGTCGCGCTCGCCAAACTGACGGATACGTGATGCCCATACCTGGGTGGATGCGCGATTTGTTCAGCGCTCGATGCACCAGACCCGCACCCACATTCCACATTATACGCCCAACCATGTGTGCGAACAAGTTATGCCTAAGCTTATGGCACCGTCTTTCACTGTTGGGACGACGAGAAAATTCCGACGTGAAAAAATGACAAATTCAGTATATTTCGTCCAATTTCTGGCCTTCATACGTCTACGGCAAGTTCATGGACCTCTTCATTTCCTGCCAGATGCGAGCGCTGACCTTCTCGGGCGGGGGCGAAGGCGGGCTTGACTCCAGTTCCAGCTCGGCCTTCTGACCAGCATCTCGCATACTGACATTGCACGCACTGTCCCACTGTAAAAAGCTTTTCACCACTTCGGGTATCTCGTTCGGTGCTTCAATCATCTCGCCGTCACTCACTTCTGCAAAAAGCTTATTCGCAGATACCCGACGACGGCCTTTCATTATGACGCCACGCACGAGCCCTTCCGCGAACTGCTTTCCAGTCGTGGGGTCCTGGAAGCGATGCAACAGGTAGATCCAGTCGTCGTCCCAGTATATCACCTGCGTCTTGATCTCGTACGCGTGGAAAGGAGGGATGGCATGGCGATAGCGAACAGCCTGCGAGCCCACGAGGACCATGCGGCGGTTCTTGATTGCCTGCCACAAGATGCCATTGGCACTGTACGAACACAAATCAAGCACAGTCAACGCTCGTACTAATGTTTGATAGCTGAAAGAAACCGTACGCGGTAAGGTGCCAACGCGCGAGCTCCATGTTGTAGAGGAAAGACGCATTATTAAGGTGGAGATTGACATCGCAGTCAAGCAGTCCCGCTCTCCCCTTCCACACGGACGGATAGCTCACGCCCATGACTCCTTTGCCCATCGACTGCTTGTTCGCCAGCCGATACACCAACCCAGCGCCGATGTTCCAGAACGCACGTAGCACCATGATGTTGGACACCTCGTTGCGCTTACCAACTGATTCCGAAACTGGAAAAAATCTTCCCTGGGCGATTGGCTAATCCGCTTCAACCCATACTCTTTGTATACACATGTATACAGCAGTGTCAAATTGCAGCAATAAAAAAAGAAGAAAAACAGTCGTTTCTTTGCGTTTTTCTTTTCAGGTTTTATCCGGACAGGCAGTCAACTGACAGAACTGAACCAGTATCAAAATTGTTGCCAGTTTGAGATCTTTGACGCGTCCCAGTCGAAATGCTGCTGCCATCCGTGCTAGGAGCCGACGACAAGTTCGGTCCGATCCGTCTCGGTCTAGCGACGGCTACCGCAGTCGTCACATTCTTCTCGGTATGCAAGAAGAGCCCACCTCCTGATGGTGTTATCCCAGTGTCTTTTCTTCCAGGAATCCCTTTGCTTGGCAACACACTCGAGATGGTTGCCAACATTCCACGCATCCAGGACTGGATCTCGGATCAATTCCAAGAACGCAACGGAAATCCGATCGGCGCTCGATTAGTCGGGAAGAACAAGCTCATCTACTTGGCTAAACCAGAACATTTCGAACAGGTGTTAAAAACCCAATCTAGCAATTTTAGCAAAGGAATCGACGTGCACGTGGTCTTCTCGGACTTCATGGGAAACGGCATCTTGCTCGTCAATGGAGATCGCTGGAAATACCACAGAAAAGTGCTTGTGAATCTCTTCAGTGCTCGAGCCATGCGCGAGTTCATGACTCCAGTAGTTCAGAAAAATGTCCATGTTCTAATGGAAATTTTGTCAAATGCCAGTGACACTGGAAAAGAAATTGACATTTACAGACTGATGAACAAATTCACGTTCGAGACATTTACTGAAATCGGCTTTGGACAGCAGCTCGGGAATTTGAAATCCATCGAGGATCACCCGTTTGAAGTCGCATTCGATGAAGCACATTACATTTGCACCGAGAGATTTTCATACCCAGTTTGGCTTTGGAAACTCAAACGCTGGTTAAATGTGGGAAGTGAACGTCTACTTCGGGATTCTATGGTGGTAATCAATGAGTATCTGATGGAAACGATCTCTACTGCGATGAAGCGACGTGAACAAGGACACAGCCGATCAGTAAATAAAGACATTGTGTCCATTATTCTCGACTCCATGGAGAAAAGCGGACAACCAATTACTCCTTCTGACATTCGGGACATTGCCTTCGCTGGAATGATTGCTGGTCGGGACACAACTGCAGATGCTCTAAGTTGGTTAATGCATGAACTTGACCATCATCCACGTGTACTGAAAAAACTGCGCGAAGAACTAATGACAAAGCTGCCTCAATTCGGAAATTTACAGAACTACGTACCGTCCATGGACGAAGTTCAGGATCTTCCCTATTTGGAGGCAACAATTCGGGAAGTTTTGCGCTTAGTTCCCTCAGTTCCAATCATTCCATACCATTGCTATCATGACACGGTGTTCCCCGATGGCACATTTATCCCCGCTGATTCCGCTGTGTTACTGTCGACGTACTCCACCGCTCGACTTGAATGTGTATGGGGACCTGACGCCTCATCGTTCGTGCCTGAGCGATTTCTCGATCCGAAAACGGGCGAATTGCTGAAAATGTCATCAACAGAATTCGTGGCTTTCAGTGCTGGATCTCGAGTGTGTGTTGGTCGCAACTTGGCAATGCTGGAGCTGAAACTGGTACTCTCGTGTCTGGTGAGTTACTTTCGTCTGGTAGAGGTGAACGGCCAGGACGTCACATACGGCAACGGCGTAACTATCAGGATGAAGAACCCGCTCATGATGAAGGTCGAAACAGTTTCCAATACTAGTGCCTAGTACCCATGACCAGGGATTGATATTAAAATGATTTTTTAAACTAATATATTAGATGATATTACCAAAATTTCAACTAATAGCTGACTATTAGTTTGAAAAAGGCGCCAAAACAAGCTAATATTAGTGATAATAATAACAAAGTATTAATATGTCGACCACCAATATTATTTGGATTCTGTGTGGGCCACAAGAGGTCCTCATAGGCTACCAGGTTGGTAACTGTTGCGATGTACTGGTTCACAAGTTGAGGCGGTTAGCTTTTGGTCCCGAATGGGTTTTGTGCCACCGGCTTTTGTCCCAAATGGGTTTTTGCTAACATGTGTGAGAAAGGTGAGAGAAGGAGAGACAGGTAATGTAGCAACACAGAAAATTTTCATTCTGGAATATACGCTCTGCTGAGCAGCCTTCCTCACTACACTAACGCTCGTAGGCTTCGTTCTATCTGTCACCTAACAGTGACATAGCTACTCGCTCTGCGCTAAATACTTGCGTACTGCAAGTGGTTATGAGCCCAAGTATTACAACTGGGTTGTTCGTCAAGATAATGAGTACCAAGGACAAGAAGGAGCCAAGAGAGGAGAAACAGCTCAAGCACCTGCCGTTCGATGGGAACGACTTTGAGGTCTGGCTGGATAGGATCACGTTGAAGCTGGAGAGGAAGGAGCTGTGGCGCTACTGCGAGACAGAGGTGCTAGAGCCCGATGAGAGTAAGGAGTCTGAAGAGCATGCCAGGTGGAAGAAGGAGACTCGCCGGGCCAAGGAGATCCTGTACGATGGCATGACAAATCAAATTATGAAAACAGTGAAGTACGAGCCCACCCCCTTTCGTGTTTTGGAGCGTTTAAAGAAGCGGTTTGTCGGAAAAACGTACTTCAAGTACGCAGAGGAAATGACTAATCTACGCCGCCTACGTCTTGATCCAAAAGCCAATATGGCTGATCACTTAGGGGAGGTACGCCGGCTAATGGACATATTGCCGTACTCGGAAAACCATTGGATGACTATGAAAAACCGGCACTACTTATTGGATCACTACCGTCTGAGTATGATAACGTGGTAGAAACGTTTCTGACTAGCCATACACCGCAAGACATTAATGAACCCCAAAATTATGAGCAGTTGGAGCATGCTCTCGAGGTCGCATATGATCGCCGTCAAGGTCGTAAAACGGAGAGTGGCAAAGTAGATGATGAAGATAAGGCTTATATGTCTAGTGGAGGTCGTGGTCGGGGGCGAGGCCGCGGACGTGGTCGTGGACGTAGTGGACCAGGAGGTCGCGGTAGCCCTGGACGACGTGGTGGTTTTGGTGGACGTGGCTCAGGCGGTCGTGGTGGAAGTGCTGGAAGAGGACGTGGACGAGGAGGACAAGGCAGAGGTACCCAGCAGCAACTCCTAGGAAGCTGCTATCACTGCAACGAGCAAGGCCACCAAGTTCGAGATTGTCCATACTTGGGCAAGCGGCCACCAAGCGAGCGTTCTGGAGTGGAACAGCCTGGAAAGCGCAGCAAAGCTGGTGGTGGCCAACAAGCTAAGAGTGGCAATGCGAAAAGCAGTAGCTCTCAGGGTAATTATTTTGGTGAAGAAAGTGATAATGCTTATGCTGCTGGTGATTGCCTTCAACGGAGAATGGAAAACATAGCTCATAAAAGATGGTATTTGGATTCTGGCTGCACAAATCACATCACGAACCAGAAGAGCGACTTCATTACGTTCATGCCGTTGAGTGCACGAGTGAGAGTCGGCGGTGAGAATTGGCTTAATGTGGCTGGCATTGGAACTGTCCAAAAGGTGTTGAGAACATCCCGTGGCCTATGTACCCTTCTGTTACATGACACACGCTATGTCCCAGAGCTCCAGTGTAGCCTGTTCTCAGTACGACGACAGACTCGGAAGACGCTACCTCCCAATCAACGTGTTCGTGTTCATTTTGACGACGACGACGACTGTGCTATAGTAAAGGTGCAGAGTGCGTCAGCTGCAGCACGTATTGACGACACCAATCTCTATCACCTTGAGCTGGAGAGTCCGCCTGACGTTGTAATGGTGGTATCGTCTACATCAGAGCAGAGTGCGAGCCTGTGGCATGTGAGACTTGGTCACCCAGGACGAAATGTGTTCAACGCGCTGTTCCGACACGTAGATTGGCCTTTAGCTAATGTGGGCTTGCGTGTTGATGAAACGTTTCACTGTGAGTCTTGTGTGAAAGGAAAACTAACGCAAAAAAGCTTTCACACCGTTAACATTTCGGATCGTGAGTGGGTTAGTTGGTGAATTTGTGCACATTGACGTATGGGGACCGTATGCCATCGCATCCTATTCGGGTAAGCGATATTTCGGTCTTCTTTGTTGACGAAGCAAGTCGATTTTCGACTCTATTTTTGCTGGAAAATCGCTCTGAGGTCTATGCCAAGTTTGAGTTGCTCTATGAGTATGTGAAGACTCAGCTCAAAGTGCGTATGAAGAAATTACGGTGTGATAACGCACGCGAATTGACTTCACTTTGCAGAATGTGTGAAAAGAAGCACGGAATGGAGTGTTCGCTTACTGTGAAGCAAACACCCGAGCAAAATGGCATAGCGGAGCGGATGATAAGGACTGTAACTGAACGAATGCGATGTTTGCTGGCACATTTTCAGCTACCTCAGGATTTGTGGGCAGAGGCAGCCGTGACGGCGGCATACTACGCTAATATTGTACCAAATGCCACCAAAGGTATGCAGGTGCCGTTTGCCGTGTGGCATCGAGAGACACCAGCGTACTCGCAGCTGAGAACGTTCGGGTGTGCTGTTCTGGCTTATGTCGACAAAGTTGAGAGGAAGAAGATGGACCCTAAAGCTCGTGAAGCGATTTTCGTTGGCTACAGTCGAGAAGCGTGGCTAAACCGCTTGCTGGATAGCAAGACAAACCAAGCATTTTACAGTCATACGGCTGTATTCTATGAGAGCAAGCCTGGACGCGTGTTTACTGGACAAATTCATCCAGAATCGTCCACAACAGAGTACTTAGGTGTTGATGATGGTGTTATGGAGAACATCCCATCAATATTAGAAGCAGCTCATAATGACAGAATTGGTGGGGCCGAAGATGAAGAGCATCAGCACTTGGGTGATGTAGAGCCACACTGCAGGGATGATCATGCAAGTGGGACCGATGGACATAATGCACATGTCAGTGACTCCCGAGCAGGTTGGGCCCGAGCTGATGAACGCTCAGGTGGCGATGTGCGTGACGAGATGCAAAGAAGCATAAAGCGTGGTCGATCATGTGTTGATGTCCCGCACAATGAATCTCGTCGAAATAAACAGCGGACCTGTAAGCAAATGAATCAAAGTGCTTCAAGCACAACGGTAGCGTGCGGCGCTAGAGACCGTGAACATTTGCAAGTTGACCACCTGCGAGGTGGGTCCAATGAGCATGGCACAATGCCAACTCATCGCTCAAAGAAGAAAATGCACAGTGGGCGGCGCAAGGCACCGACTGTAGAGGTCCAACACCAGGAATATGTTGATGAGAAAAGTAACACAATGCTTAATGATGAGTTGCCAACCCGTGAGTGGGCTTATACTCCGACGTCACGTGGAATGACGACCACAGACTCAGAGATGTCACGTTCTCGTGAGAACTCGTCAAAGGAGGGTGTAACAACCTCAAAGAAGCGAGGATTGCGAGAGTTTGTGGCTTTGGAAGGTGCAAACACAGAGGTCTGCCCGGTAACACGGAGCGGACGTGTTAGCAAACCACCGTCATGGATTAGCGACTACGTCTACATTGCCTACTCGAACACAAATCCAGACGATGATGCAGTGTGCTCTGGGTCTGTTATATGGGTCAAAGCTCGAGAAGAGCTTCAACAGGCAATGGCAAAGGAGAAGGCGTTGGCGTGGTGGCAGGATTACTGCTGTCTCGCTGTAAGTATAATTACTGAGCCGCATACACTGGACGATGCTCTACTGAGCGAGTATGCCGTGCAATGGAAAGATGCTGCGGATGAAGAGTATCGAGCCTTGATGGAGAACTGCACATGGGTGTTAGTACCTCGAGAAAAGCACATGAAGGTGCTAAAGAATCGATGGTTATTTCGTGTAAAGTATACTTCAGAAGGTGATATTGAGCGTTTCAAGGCTAGGCTCGCTGTCAAGGGATTTATGCAGATATACGGCATTGACTACTTAGAAGTATACTCACCGGTGGTTCGGCTAGATACTTTGCGTGCGCTGTTGACTCTTGCCGCAGTATGGGATTACGAGGCACATCAGATGGATGTGACAGCTGCGTTCCTCAATGGAGCCATTGACGTGGAGGTTTTTATGGAGCAACCCACAGGTTATGTCGCTGAAGGGAAGGAAGACTGGGTTTGCTTCCTGAAAAAGAGTCTCTATGGCTTAAAGCAGGCACCACGAGTGTGGTTTCGCCTGTTGAAATCTTACTTAGAGGAACAAGGATTTGGCCTTTTGAGTTGCGAGCCTTGTGTTGCTGTGAAAGTCGTCGATGGATGGCTGGTCTTCATAACAATTTACGCTGATGACCAGATTCTTTTCGCACCAAATTTGGTAATGATTCAGATGCTAAAAGATATGCTTGATGTTCGGTTCAAAATGAAGGATCTTGGAGAGTTGCATTACATCCTGGGCTGGGAGATTATCCGTAATCGACAGGATCGTACCGTGTTTGTGAGTCAGCGTAAGTACACGTTGACTGTGCTGGAGCGCTTTCAGATGAGCGAGTGCAATGGGTGTAAAACTCCTAGTACTGCAGATCTGAAGCTCTCTAAGACAATGTGTCCCACCGACACTGATGAAAACGATCTTATGAAGACAAAACCATATCGTGCCGTAATTGGAAGCCTAATGTATCTAATGCTAGGCACACGTCCGGATCTGGCGTATTTGGTTCGTGAGTGTAGCCAGTTTCTTGACAATCCTGGCCTGATGCACTGGAGAGCGGCAAAGCGTGGACTACGCTATTTGAAAGAGACGATTGACTGGGGCTTGCGACTGGGTGGTATTAAGTGGGCAAGTGAAAGACTTGACAACCATCTAGATGCATACGCTGATGCTGACTTCGCCAATCGTGTTGACGATCGCAAGTCTGTAGCAGGCTACATAACGAAGTTTTGCGGTAGTACAATATCATGGGTCAGCCAAACTGAAAAGACAGTCGCACTTCATACCACTGAAGCAGAGTATATGGCATTGAGCCTATTGGTGCAAGAAGTGGTTCACCTTCGACAAATGCTCAAGGAACTGAAAGTGCAGCAGCGCAATCCCTCTCAAATATATGTTGACAACGAGAGTGCCAAGAAGCTGGCAAAGAACCCCCAGTTTCACAGCAGATCGAAACATATCGACGTTCGTCATCATTTCGTTCGTGAACGCATCGAGCTCAAGCATATTGACGTGGAGCGTGTGGCCAGCACCGATAATATTGCAGATGCCTTCACAAAACCGCTTACTCGCCCAGCGTTCGAGAAGCACAGAGCAGCGATGGGATTGATGTCACGCAAAGAATTTGAAGAAAGAGCGCCTAACAATGCCAACCAGTAGGTGGGGCTGTTGCGATGTACTGGTTCACAAGTTGAGGCTCTCTAGGGAGGTTAGCTTTTTGGTCCCGAATGGGTTTTGTGCCACCGGCTTTTGTCCCAAATGGGTTTTTGCTAACATGTGTGAGAAAGGTGAGAGAAGGAGAGACAGGTAATGTAGCAACACAGAAAATTTTCATTCTGGAATATACGCTCTGCTGAGCAGCCTTCCTCACTACACTAACGCTCGTAGGCTTCGTTCTATCTGTCACCTAACAGTGACATAGCTACTCGCTCTGCGCTAAATACTTGCGTACTGCAAGTGTAACCAGCATCCATGCGGCGGATCTCCTCCCGATTGTGCTTCAAGAGCACCTGCATCTAAGTGTCCGTTCGGGTCCGCAGGCTGCTCATTACGATGCCACCAGTAGAAAAAACGCGATCTTGAAACGCGATCGATGGCGATCTTTCCAGCCAGACGCACGCTAGAGCCGCAATAGATGGGAACAGAGTGGATCCAATCTCCTGAAACCAGCGCAGGATATCGACGTGCTTACAGACAGCCTCGACATTCCAGCAGTAGACCCCTTCGCGTCGAGCCATCAGCATAGGTGTCAGACTGTCCATGGTTGTAGTAGGTTTAGGAGCTTGGTGCAGCACCACGGAAACCGAGTCCACAGAATCTTGCAGCCATTTCTCCAGGATCTTGTCCGCTTGGTCGTGTAGTGTTGATAGCGACGTGGCTCCAGCATTGGTCATTGGGACGGCAGCTCCGCAGATCGTCGTATCGTCCTCAGCACTTGGCACGAGATTCAGATTTGGCAGCGTATTGGTGGTTTCACTTTGAATGGCCCCACGTGAAGCTTGGCTTTGTGCGCAGTACACTTCGCGATACGCGTCATGGCGCTGCTGACTCGTGAGCGGACAGCACTGACTCCTGAGAAGCTGGTATCGGACACGTGAAATTTGGAGCTTCGATCTCGGATGCTGAAGGAGGTGAGGTCACGGTTTTCCACTTGTATAGGCAGGATGCACTACAAAAACGCTCCGCTAGAGTCCCTTTATCGTACAGCTCATTGCTGCAGATGTGGTGGACACCACGTCCACAATCAACACAAGGTGTGGTCGTCGTAAGCTCCTCACAGGAGCAGTCGGCGTTGGCACATTTGATCGTAGGAGGGGAGGGCAGGCTGCAAAGCGAGGGGGAGGGGCTCTTGATTGCTGGAAAGATTAAAAATGAGGCAAATTAGTGTGTATGAGGTCCTTTAGGTCGGTCCTGAGCGACAAACCTTCCCGATCGCCTTCATTGTATTCGAGACCGGTCCTGTGCGACGAACCGCATCATGCTCGATAGATGGTGCTACAAGTGTCTGGGTATGATCATGAGGGTAAGGCGGGGAGTACTGCCGCCACCAGCGCCAGGAACCAGACTGCGTTGGTCGATAAGGAAATGCCATTCTATAATCAGATAGTAGTAGGGTATTAATATCTGATCAAAATTAAAACTAATAAGACGATATTACCATTTGTTTTCCTTTGAGAATAAACTAATAGCTCTAATATTAGTTTAATAAGAGTTTGTTATTAATATTTACTTCACTATTACTATAAGTCAAGTTACTATCAATCTCTGCCCATGACTACTGGTAAAAAATGCCCTTGGGACAAGGCAATTATGCGGGTGAATTTCTTCAAGTACACAATAAAAATAAAAACATCGTGATTGCTACGAAAAGATTTCTCCATACCTTACTCACAGGAAGGATCTGATCATACTCTGGTACACAGGGTCGGCTCTCGTTTTAAAATGTGACGTGTGGTGGCATGACAAAAAGGTAAGATAATTTAAATTTAGTAAATTCGAAATCTTTGCAGTGCTTTGTTAAAATTAAAGAAGCGCTAGATATATCTTACCGTACGGTAGTTAAAACACTTGCAAAAATACAGCGTGCATGAGAGCTGAGGCAAGTGCTACTCAGGGCCTCCGAAGATGGCGTTTTTTATTTATGAGAATAAAACTGTGCATTAAATTATCCGATGAAGTGTAAATAGGTGGTTAAATAAATAATGGCATCAGCCGAAATAAATTATGCCATTAAGAGTTTTTATTTATGAAGATTCAAGCGCTCCAAAATTAGCATTTTCAAAGTCAAGCCTCGCTTGTGGGTGACAAGAATACCTCGCATCTTCCTTTGCGATCTGATTTGCAACACGGAGAGCTCGAAATCCAAATAAAATTAAGAAAGTATTATTGTTTCTGATAAAATTACAGAAAACTTGCTTGTTGCCGCTTAGTATTGCAACTAATCCTCAAGTGACCCACGATCAAGACCTCCAGAAATGCAGGGTTGCAGCCATATCGAGGTGATTTCTGAAATGAAAAATGATACTTGCAGTTTGTTTTCATACATTATGCACTTCTCCAATCCCCCAAAATAACTAATCTAGTGCAGGGGTTCCGAAAATGGTCTTTTTATTAAATATAATTGTTTTATTTTGCATTAAAATAATTTATTTTCGAGCTCCCATTTCAAAATCAAATAATTTATTCCGCGCTCTCTCCTTAGTTGGTGGGAGCCTCACCACGCACAGCCTTCCGGACCGTGGCAGCGCTCCAGTAGGGTCGGGTCAGCGACAAACCATCAAAATGAGAGGGCAAGAGCGCGGCAGATCGATTGTAGATTGCGGTTCAGCTGGGTCGCTGGTCCGTAGGGCTCCATCAAGCTCGGTTAATTTTTGCTCCCGTGGTGTTCCAAGCACTTAAATATTTTTTTTTATGTTTTGCAAGTCTCAATAAAAATAACATATTCGGAACCCCGCTCAGCTGAAATAAATAATTTATCGTTATTTTCGGGAAATAATGTTATTGACAATGCTAATTTCGGAGGCCCTGTTGCTACTCCGAGCTCCCGTATTTAAGTACTTTGAAGTAATTGATGTACTTCGCGCGATGATTTACGCAATCAAAGTTGGAATATACCAAACCCACTGACGTATCTCCGGGTCGATTCTGTTTGAATTTCCTCTCAGTTTCCTCTTCAAGTTCAGCAGGGTCTTGCCATGTTTCACGTACGTGTCGTACAAAAAGAGTGATATCTCAAAGTGCTCGCGTGAAGCGGCTTGACGTATCGTTTCAATGAGATCATTCGCTGACCCTCGAGGGGCTAGACACTGGGCCACGCGCAAGTGACCGGATTTCGCTGCTTTGCCTAATGCAGCGCCGATATTCCACCCAGATCGATTCTCAAGAAGCCATTGCACCATCCGCGTATCGCCTTGAGAGGCAGCAACATCCATGACTTTCAGGGCTCCCGATAATGGCAATAATCGCATGTCATTTTTTGAGTCGTCCGTACATTTTTTTGCATGAGGCAAACCCAAGAAGGGATCCGTACATTATGACTAATAATGCAATTAATGGGCGCATTAATACATTGTAATCGATGCACTGGTGAACTGTTTCAGCATTGCAGTAGCTCTCGTTAACACTAAGAGGCAAAATAATTTCCAACGAAATGGGTAGAAAGGAGTTCCTGTCAATACCATAGGTTGCCCAAGCCACGCTGAACACGTTCTGCAAGATTGGATGTCGGAGGTATAGTATGGTTAGGTCTGTACGAGCACTCCACGGACGCCAGGCGGGCCTTCTTCAGCACGGACTCAGCAAAAGTCTCTTTCTGTGAACCTCGCGGGATAACTTCGCTCACAGGCTCTTGGAGGAAAGGCTGGGCAGCCTTCATCTCTTGACGGCTCATGGAGATGCTGCTTGTCACGCTAGATTCTGACACAAGCTGACTCAGAATTGATAGATCCGCTTGAACCTAAGCAGTTATCCTAGTTAGTATAAATAATTGGTGGACAATTTAATGCGAAACGTACCCAGGTATCGCTTCAAGACGGGCTTTTCATTGAGTAATGCGTTGAACAAGACGCGAGCCTCGCATAGCATCACATCGTCAGACTGCAGCATCATAAACACCGACTGACAACGCTCCAGCGTTGCCAGCAACTCCTTCAGCTTCTTGTTTTCGGTAGCTGAAGAGACGAATTGAGCCAGGCTCTCATCTTCACGGTCGACGAATTCGAGTACCTCGAAATAGCAGTGCAACATTTTGAAGGTAAACCCCCATCTGGTGTCTTGGCGGGCGGAGTTTTGTTTTGAATCTATGACAAAAACAATATATATTTTTAAAAAAATATTGAAAAATATTAAAAAAAAAAGGTTTACCGTAGCTTGGCCGATTGTATCAGAGTATGAAGCCTGACCATCCGTTTTTGGATGTTGGCTAGCACACTTTCCGAGCTTGCTGTCACAAGTGACGCCGCGAGGTTCAGCCGGTGACTCGCACATCCGATTAGCGGTACTTTCAGTGGACGGGCAAGGTGCTTATTCAGAGGACAGCTGTCACTAACCAGAAAAGGCACCTGCTTAATGTTCTTACCAATGACGCGTAGTATGAGGACCATGGCTCCCGGTGTGCTTCTTCAGCATTGTGCTGTATCATGGCGTCATTAGCACCGCCCTCTGGTGGCTCCAGGACGGGTGCCATGGCAAGTAGCGGTCGACAGGGTACCCCGTCAGCATCGTAGCACGCAAAGACAGCTATAAAAAGCTCAGAATCGTGCATTCATCCGTCGAATATGATGCCAAAGAACTTTAAAATCTCCGCCGCTATGTTCCCTTCAGCTGCAATGGTCACTTTGAGCATGTCCCTCGTTAGTGTTTCAAAGCAAATGTCCGATAGATTCGTGTATCTACATAAAAAATACAGCAGCATACAAAAATTTAGCCCCAAATTACAATATAATTCAGCTGCATTTATTAATTGCCGCCTTGTCCTCTTTTGCTCGCAGAAAGAGAACGGCAGGTTCCCGAAAATGGTCCACTCAAGCCATTAAATCGATTTTGCGCTTTCTTGCTGATTCACGGCAAGAGTGAGTTCGTCCTTCCTGGCCCAGCTGCCAGCGTTTCTACCTCAAAGTTGGGGTGCTTAAGTCGTATGTGCTGATTCACGTTTGTAGTGCCTCTTCCACTTGGTTGTTTGTGGAGTGTAGGACATACTTTGCACTTGTAGTAGTCAGTTACTTCCCCGTTGCTGTCCAAACACGGCGAAAAGTGAAAAAAAAACTGAGCGAAAAGTGAGATACGGGGGGCGGATCTGTAAGGGCGACGTCTGCCATGGCTGACAAATTCGAAACTGGGACTTCGGATTGAAAAGGATTAACGGGCAAAACGGTTGGTCGAGGGAAGAAGGAGACCACGCAGCCGTGGAGGCGGTATCGCTCCCGAAGATTTTAGGTAGTTGGCTGAGTCCATTCTTTTGCAACGCCAACGTCTTCAAGTTGGGTGGTAGAGCAGGTACCAAGTCTCCAGAGCTATTAGTGTGCCGATTTGGTAATTACAATCCTTATTTTTACGCATTAATAATGCTTTTGTAAAACGTTTTGCCATACATTATGCATGTCCAAAATCACAGTAGCTCCTATACATAATGGGGCCAATATATGTACATTAATGTATGCTAGTTTCTTTAAAACCTCTTTACAACATCCACATGGCCATTGATAGATACCTTCTCGGTTGTAACGAAGCTGCCACCTGCTTCACAGTAAGCGCTGAACCATTTCACCTCCTCCAAGTGACCTCCAGCTGCAGCGCCATCCATCGCTGCTTTCGTACATCTTTCAGATCGATTCAGGCTCAACCACGTGACTACTTCCAAGTGTCCGCTAGCTGCAGCTCTGTCCATTGCTTCCGTCGAAAAATACACTAGGCTATTCTCAATCAACCATTCTCCCACTTCTACGTGGCCGTTCGCTGCTGCAAGGTCCACTGTTCCTTTCGTAGAAATGGTGGGATTCTTCTGTTCCAGCAGCCCTGGATGATGTCGAGGTCACCCCTCTCCGCAGCTTTATCCATCGCCTTCTGTGTGTTTCTTGCTTCTGTATTGGCATGAAGCCACTCTAGCATCAACAGATTCCTCGCACCATCCATTGCTGCACTCACACAGCTTGTTGCGTTATCACGAAGCATCCATTAAAGAATATCGAGTTGCTTTGCGTAGAACACACTTGATGTCGTTTTTAGTGAGCATTAAGCTCTCCCAGAATGCCCACATTTCTCATGTTTACTTTTTAAAGCCACCATATCTATCGCCCAGGAGCTGCAGCCCTCTAAGCGGACGTAGCCATTTCACTACTTCTTTATACCCGTAAGCGGCAGCTTTATCCATCCCAGACGTCGTGCAACTCTCAGTCCGATTCAAAGGTAGCCATTGTACTACTGCTAAATGACCCGCATGAGCCGCTGAATCCATTGCCCAACGAGTGCATGGAGGGTGCCATACAGTTGGCCTTTAGTGACGGTTCTGGTGTAGGTGTTGCACCAATTCTTTGTTCAGATACTTGAGCACGTCAAGATGACCTCGGCTTGCCGCTACATCCATGGCATTCGAGAAACCAGCAGACTGGTTCGACTGGGTTCGAAATAGAGCGACAGATGACGGGTGTGCGTACGTACGAAATAGCCATTTAACTACTTCTAGATTGTCATTCAGTGCCGCTATGAACAGGACTTGAGATTAATCATCGCACTTGCCAAGTCTTAAGAGGTATTTCAGTAGGCATTTCAAGGCAGCGAGACCACCATACTCACTAGCAGCCTGTGTACTGTAAAGAAGCCTGCAATGGTTAATAAAGAAGGGATTTATCGTCCACTCTGCGAATTGAACGTCATTGTGTTGCGCTGCTTCACACAACGCGCTTCCAGCTCGTTTGTGACAATATGCAGCGGGATATCTCCTGTCGAACTGACCATTCATCCTCTTTGCAGGTTGGGAGCTTGCTAAAAAGCGTGTAGCCTCTGGCAATTAGCCGGTCGAATTCTGTCAGGTTATTAGTTTCAACAGTTTTTTCACAAGACTAGAGGAACAGCTCTGTGCATTGCTGAGATCGCAAATAACCAATGGATCATATCCCAGTGACCACGTCTTAATGTCTCGTTCAAGACCCGTCACTCGGAAGGACGAGACCAGCGACCGATTTCGTGTCCAGAAGGGGTAGCAACCAAAGCCAACCACGTAATTTAATTTCCTCCAAGACTTGATAACTCAGGAGGCGTCCTGGAAAGTGAGCCACCACCCACTTTATCGCTGGGTGATCTTCTCGACGTACAGCTTGTAGCAAAGCTAGACTAAACTGTCATCGAGAATATCGAGGCTCGCATTGGAGAGGTCTCGCAACAGTCCACTGATCGCTCTTGGCAGAGTATATTCGGACTTCGACGGCCTTGAAGGTGCATGCTTGAGCCATTTATGTATCTATATAAAGGAGATCTGCGCAACGACGCCCGGGGCGCTTGTTGGAAGCTTGTACCGCAGGATGAGGGTCACAACTGTGAGGCGTGATCCCATGACTAATTCAGCGAAAGAAGACTTCCGTTCGAGAACGGACCCAACAACTGATAGGTGGTTCACTTGTAGCATGACTAACAGTAGTGGTGATTGGCTGAACAGCTTCGACCCGCGCGGAATGAGCCGAGCCCAATATCGGCTCACTTGAAGTAGCCAATCAGCAAACTCTATTTGTAAATGCGAGCTTGGTTCCTACTCTATCCAAAATTTTAGGGGAGCGGGGCTCTTGAAGATACAGACAATCTACTCGGTAGCAAGCCTTAGACCCGAAATACAATTCTGAACAGGGGGCGTCGGAATTGGGATATGGTACGAAACATGTGACCACTTGGACGACGACATAATGGCCAGACATCTCCCAAACCATCAAGTAAACCAATACTGAAGTCATTCTGATGCAACAACCAGGTCAGAACTCGCTCTGAGTTTTGCTTCGTGTAAGAATCCGAGGAAGGTGAAGATCGTTGTGCAGCACAAGAAGGCATTCACTTTTCTCTTTCCAATCACCCTTCTCCAGTGGACACAATGGACGCTCATGGGTCAGATCTACCAAGTATTTACCAGCGTCCGTACTTTGACGGCATCGTTCAGCTGCCGGTGCTGCCATCGCATCTGGCCGGGGAGTAACATCCAGCGATGCCATCTTTTACATACTGGCCCAGCCACCTCGTCCGTCTGCAACACCCGATTCCGCTCCGAACTCTACTGAATGGATTCAAACAATTCCAGTATCTACAGCTACAGCTAACCCGTCGACTCCGGTATATATTACCGTGAACGGAAAACGCAAAGCAGGCGCCAAATCCAGCGCTGGGCAACAAGGAAAAAAGAAGAATTCCTCCAAAAAGGGAACAACGCCATCCAAGCGCTTCGTCTGGACGAATAAGATGATCGAAGAGCTCCTCGACATGCGCTTCAAAGACGATGACGCTAGGCTTCGTGTCCAAAATGCCGATACTAACCGAAAAAAAGCTCTCGCATGGCAATTTTTTGCCAATCGATTATCGGAGAAACTGGAGGTGGTGCTCTCAAGTGATCAGGTACTTTACAAACTATTTTTTTTCTCCAGTTCCTAACATTTTTTGCAATTCTAGGTTGCGAACAAGTACAAAATACTCAAGTGCGAGTACAGACAAGGAAAGGAGGCTAGAACAGACACTGGCAACAATGGAAATGAAGATGAGAGTGAGATCTGGGGTATTCTGAACAGCGCTTTCGCTGGTCGTACTGGAATTGGTGGAGCAACTCTGGCGGACGCAGATAACGATTCGGATTGTGTTGAAAAAAGAAAAGTCTTTCTCATCCTCGGACAGCCGCCAAAAAGCGGCTACATCCATTGCACGTCTGGCTGCTGCCATGAAAGACGGCATGACAGCTATCGCCGCATCGATGGGGACTGACGATAAGCTCGTTGAAGTGCTCCGTGATGTCCGGGCCGCTCAAGAAGCCTCCCGGATTTACAGGCGCGCCAGTTGACACTGCTTGAACATCTTGTCTCCGAGATGTCCCCACCCAATTAAATTGTAGTCGAGGAATAGCTTTAGCTTCAGCCTAGCGTTCTACATTGCATTAAATGATAGTGGGTCATTGAGGATAGACATTGGCAATGTAACTGTAAATTGCATACTTCCTAAAAAGTACCAAGATCCTCCATAATATTTTTCTGTTTCGCTAGACCCTGCTCATGGCTCACTTCATCTTCTCCAGAAAGAGAGGACAACATACTTGGTGGAGCTCGATCGGGGTCATCTCCTACCACCGTGTAGCTGTCTTTAAGACCAATCATCAAATTATGTAAAACTAAGCAGCTTACAATAACATTCGTGACACGAGCTGGGGATTTTTGGGATATCTTGCCCAGAAGTATGCGGTAGCGATTCTTGATGATGCTAAATGCTCGTTTGACATAATTCGGGTATGGGATAGCTTGTAGCTGTAGCGCCGGCTCAGGGCACTGGACGATGCCTCTTCTTCGTCAAAAGGAGTAAGAAGATGCCGAAATATCTTGTATCCAGCATCGCCGAGAAGATGCATTCCACTAGGCACAGAAATTTTATTGCGCAGACCCGACTGATTCCACAAAGCTTGATCGTTGATAGACCCAGCCCGAATACAATAAGAACGAAATCGAGTCTCATGATCCACTACGGTCTGCATATTCACCGCAGGAAATTTTTTCTACAATACCAGCCTTCGTGCTCCACAGGTCGGCTAATTCGCATCAAGCAGCCATCCACTGCACCAATGACGTCAGGAAAGCCTGCGATTCGCTCAAATCCATCGGTAACTTTCTTGATTTTGTTGGGCATTGTGATTTCTTCCTTTGCCATTTTCGTCAAAACCGACAGCACTTGGCAAATGTATACGACAGCACTTGGCAAATGTATACGACAGCACTGGTTTTTGACATCCCCATGACAGTACCAGCACTGTCAATCGTTCCACCGGTAGATAGATAAATGATCGTCACAGCAACACGTTTGGTGATGTCAAACTTGACATTGTGATGGATACGCTCTCTCCAGTTGATCCTGACAAGAGCCACAACCGCAAGAAATGTTCGCTTGTCACAACGCATCTTCGAGTGAAACCATTTTGTTTTCTTAGTCTGCATTGCTCTATCAAAAGCTGTAGCTGCAAACGTGTTGACACTGGAACGGGTCTCTCCACCGAGACGACGACGATCGCTACACAGAGCGGACACGGCTGTACAAACGCACTGCAACATGCAGAGAACGGCGAGTTTAGCTTTGGTGCCCATTACGAAGCGACGTGACTTGACAGGGGATTAGTGCTGAGGTCTACCGGAGGCAAACAGAAAAATGAGCTATTCCTAAAGTCGGCACGGGTATACATCGGCAGAGACGCCAAACTCGTTCCCACTTCGGAATAGGTCGCGGAGGTATTCTGAGAACGCCATACAGAACGGTATAATTTGAAAACGCGTTCCGAAATCTGTTTCTATTTTCAGCCAATGACCGAGCAGAATTTCTTGGAACGAGTTTCGGAATTTCAACTTAGACCAGGGCCTAAGGGATTCACATCATGCGTCTGGCAATTATTCTGTCTGCTACGGCTGTCGCCATTTCTTTTGCAACCTGCAGTGCAATAGACCAAACCAAGGTCCTAATGTATGGGACTCCAGCTCACTACATACACGATTCTGCCGGCAGAAGACTTCTTCGCAAGAACGGAGAGAACAAAGAAACATCTGAGGAGCGAGCCCCAATTTCAATTTGGCGAATTTTAGTGAGGAGATGTTTAAGGTGGCTGCGTTGACGAATAAAGCAGATGCCAAAAATCTGGCTAAACAACTCATGGGTAATGGTGAGCTGGCGGATGCTGCATACATTTGGTGGCAGAACAAGGGGGCTCCCCGCAAACCCGCGCGGGGAGCCCCCTTGTTCTGCCACCAAATGTATGGGGCTTTTGAGCGTGCTGCACACCGTTTCAAACGGTGTTTTTGCAATTTTGTCTGGTGGACCGTGATGATCAGTGATGATAACAAAGTACTGTACCAGAAGTTCGTAATCGATTAGTACCTGTACAGTAATCCCCGTCTAATCCTGAAAGGTGGGGCCTGCGAGGTTGGATGATTTGCACAGGTACATGAACTGTACAGTACAGCACCCCGTTTTCGCGCCCTTAGACATTTAATAAACGTTCGGATGTAATGGAGTCTGATTCCAAATGAACTTTAGTTTGTCAGCTAAAATCTGATTTATTTGCAAATCCCATATGTTCCACCCCGCGAAAACGGGGTGTAGTACTGTATCACAATGTGATTGCGAAGTGTATTGTATTAATCTAGACCCCATCCATTTTTTTTAATGATGCGACACTTTCCCGCATTCACAACTTCAGCTCGGCAGAACTATCCATACAATACATTGTCGCAATCTCAGCAGAATTTCCATAATACAGTACATAGGTTCTGTAAAAATAAATAAAATTTAAGTACTGTTAGCAGTACATATTAAGTGCGCTGCGAACTTAAGATTCACTATCTACGGCTGAAGGCTGTTAATCCGCGCGCTACGTCGACTAGGATTTGTCTTCTTTCGCGTATGGCGGTTTCGTCCTCTGGTAGACTGATACAGCCAGACGAAGTTGATAGTCTCCTTTTTGAAAATCACCTTCAGCTTCCAGGCGAGGTTGTGAGCAGGTTTCCAGGTGAGTTCGTGACAGTCAACAGATTGGATAGGAAACAAATTAAAAGCATTCACCTAGTGTTTTGCGTACACTTTTCGACGTCAAACTATCGTTCTTCTCTACCTCTTCTTGCTCGGTTACTGGCAATAGGCCACCGCCGCTGCGCATCAAATTGATCAAATTTCTGTCTTCTTCGGTGCTTGGTGAGCGGTTCGTAAAGTTGGGATTGATAGTGAGCCGGTAGAAAGTTGGCGAGACGTGGGGATGGGGTGGAGCAGCAGTGGAAAATCTTCACTCTGCGTCCGTGGATGGTTCCGTATCCTAAGCGAATATTCGAGCTTATGGATCCGGCCGTCGAGCCTGCGCTTTATATTACTGACATGTTTCTTCCTCTTATTAGCGGGTAACACTCATTTTCCTTTTCCGATTTTCTTTTATAAATTACATGTTATAGCAGAAGATTGGACAATGTTTCTGTCCTTTTCGGCAGGCTCATATTAAGAAATAACAAAAACTCTAACCCAGTAGTTCTTTTGACCGATACGCTGTCAAGCTGCAGCCGATTGAGGATACGTGAAAGCGTAACGCTGAAGAAGGAGATACATCTCCACAAATCCATCGTTAATATAAAAATGCTAATCGGTGAATGTGCATTCTATTTTACAAATAAACAGTTAGAAAAGATGAAGTGAAATTAAACCAATCCAGACTCATTTTTAATCAGGGTGAGCCGACATATTTTTAGATGAAAGTTATGCAAGTGTGGCTTAATTTCTGCAAGAAAAGGCTAGATTCTTTCAGCTTCCTACGTCAGAGCAGTTCGCGCTTGTATTCGTTATGTTTCGGCTAGGGTCCTGGCTTAGCCCTACGCTTACCGATACGTGCTGGTTCCACCTCAACAAAGACTTCAGGGCAATCCTCACGAAGAATTTCTTCAACCCAAATAAGTTCTGTAAATGATGATAGCATCTCTACCTCACAAGGTGCTGAGCACGACTCTAACGGATATGCCGCACCAAAAACGCATTCCAGGTAATAGTGAAGCTTAATGAGTAGCGTTGGCGACGCCTAGACTTAGGTAATTACTCGCGCTACGCATCGCCATGCGCTGGAACACTGTCTCGACACATGAGTCCACGATGCGAATGTTCCCGTTCACCGCTAAGAGGCCGCTGTCGACGCGATACATCAGTGGGTAGACTCGCTCGAGTCCCCCCACACGTTTTACAATAACTTGCAGACCTGGAGCGTATCGTCACTCAGCTGCACATTCATTGATTTGTTTCTGCATTCCGAGCACTTTGTTCCGCAATATATGTGGCCCGGCCCCTTCAGTCTCGGGGCAAACGCCTCCGCACTTAGCCTAAACAGTGGCCTGTTGTGGCTAGAGCAAGGTCACATAGAAAACCTTTTTTCCGGAAGGTTGAGCGTGTACGCCAGCCCTTCTTGCTCACGACCACGAGGGTCGCTCATTACCACTGCCACGCGTACCATAGAAATTAAGTCGTGGCACGGTGTGGTTAAGAATAGAATCGCCCTGTCATTGTGCCATTATAAATATCTGCAGAGTATACCTTAATGGAGATATTAGCGTGGCGCATAGCAATTGCATTTTTGCCCTGGCACTTGCAGATGTCATCTGTGGCACTTCCTGTCAATTCATTCACTTCAAACTCCCCTAGCACTCGTTTATTCAATTAAACCACAGCATTTCGTGGTTAGACCCTGGTTGAGGTGGAAGAATGTGGTCTGTGATAGAATTTATGGCATATTATTGGCCAACATAAAGTGAGTGGGGTGTTCATAGACAGTACTTTTGATTTGGTTTGTGTTCTGAATGACTTGTTACCACAATACCTACAGGAGGTGCTCTTGGGGCAAAAAAAAAAAAACACCCATGGTAATCACGAAAAATCTACCCAATCGCTGATTTTACTGCAATATTGTTTTACAAAGCATACTGCCAGGCCTTAAATATGACCCAGATCTTGTGTTAAATTGCTACAAAGCTTAATGAGAGAGAGGGTTAAAAATATCCAAAAACGGGTGTAGCAGTAGACTGTATTAAAATCTACTGTTCTTAGTACTTTCTGCTATTAATAAATGGGAAGAAGCTCTTTCCATTTTACTGTATTTTGTATTAATATTAATATTAATACAGCTGTACCATCTCCAATGTACCTGTGGTACCCATGGTGGTCCTTGATGATTGGTGATGATTACAAAATACCAGGTCGTTCGTAATCAATTAACAGTAATCCCCGCCTATTTAATAATCCGGAAAGGTGGAACCATTGATTCGCACAGATACATGTACAATTGTATCACAACAGGAACAGGGATACAGTACAGTAATGTGCCTCAACAGCGAGCACCGCACATTCACTAAAAGGTAAAGGTATATTGGATACAATGGGTTCATACGTTTATAAGTACAGATCCGAGTTGACCACTTTCCTGAGCATATTAAATGTCGAGTGTTCGCTTTTGAGGCACATAACTGTATTACATTGGTTAAAAACGTGTTTCGAAGGTGCATATTCAGGGGGCAGAACTGTATTCACATAATAAAAGGTCCATCTTATTAAGGCGCGAATGGATGGCGTGCCACTGGCACTTCGTCCCTTATTCGCCCTTTTGCGCTGCCACTTGTCCACTTCGACTTTTACCGTGGACGCAAGACCATCACCAAGCAACCTAGCGTGACCATGAGCAAGCTGTTCTACGCGTTTGCCGTGCTCGCAGTACATGTACTTACTAGTAGCCCGACAACTGCAGCATCTAACCTACCCGTTAATCTGGTAACCGGCCCTGCATTCACGACACCGGCTGGTGCTGCCCATAGAAGATTTCTTCGATCCATCCACGAGGGAGAGGACAGCTTGAAGCCATCAGCGTTTTCTGAAGAACGCACAGCACTGAGAGCAATGGCTTATCTCTTGAAACCGAAGCAGAAGAAGCTCGCTGCGGCTCTAAAAAAATCGACCTCGAAACACAAACTCAGTGTTGCTCCGGAGAAAATGAAATCAATTCAGGTTCTAGGAGATCCAAAGAATCCGGAAAGAGAGTGGTTCAAGCGGCTTTATAACAGCAAAAGGGGGGACCCACAAACGTTGAGGAAACTTGGACAGTTCAAGACCGAAGCGCAGCTTTCGCGGTATATCAAATTCTACGATGACATGTTAGCGAAAGCCAAGAATGTCCGAGTTCAGACGAAATAACTCGCCAACGAAGTATGGTTGCAGGAGGTCGTTGGTCGTTGTCTAGCTACGAATACAATTGTCGAGCAATAATCGCTAAATACATTCCGTATTAGTCGTTTCACCACCGTCATGTTCTGTCACACCAGCATTCGATGCTTAGGGCAGGCGATTGGATCTCAACACTCCACGGCCACTTACAGTAGCACTCACAATGGTATTAGAGGTCGTGGACTGTCACCAGAGGTCGGAAAATGCTAAAGTGGATCAGGGCCACATAATGCCGTTGTAAATACTCCAATATAAGCCATTCTTATAATAAATTTTGCCGTAATTTAAATATATTGAAACATTTTGAAACTAGCTATTGCTCTGCTAGCACCGGCAGTACTGGGAATCGGTGCGTCCATATTTTCGTAGGGTGAAGCAGCTTAAGCTGCTACCAATCTTCCGCAACTCTGGCTCGCTGGCGCAGAAAGTGAAGGAAATAGTCTAGCGCTTGCTTTGGTAATCTAGTGAGTCTTCGCGGCACAAAAACTGAATTGCGGATCTGCACCACGAACAGAGATCTACCTTGCCGAGCTCAAGAAACTTGAATACGTGTAGCACGCGTCCAAGTACCACGATATCACCCATTTTGCTACTTTTACCATCGAGCGACCAAGTTGCAATGGCAAGTGCACCACAAAAGAACCAACAAAAAACTTTAAGAAACACTTGATTTAGTTTAATGATCGAAATTTGAAAAAATACCAAAGTAGAATAAGCAGGCCAAATCAGTAAAAAAAGGGGGTTTCTGTTAAAAATAGAGATGTCAATTTTGCGTGGATCAAAAAAAATATGTGTCGTACTGTACTGATGATAATCTACTCTGGCGTATCCTCTAGGGTATTTTCTTGAAAAGAACGCATTTAACTGGTTGGGGGATCATTAACACGATGACAATCTTTGTGAAGCAAAAAATCGGAAGTATATTTATTGAGGAATTCGTAGTTCTCAGCGCGCGGTCCTGATAAAACGTTTCCGACGTTTCTGCTTACAGCACCATAAAGTACTTACTTTAAATCTAAAAAAATGAATAAAAATGCTGACAACTCTGGACGAGTGCTAAAGCTTTGGGCGAACCCAAAGATTGTGGATCGCGCTCTCACAGCTGATTGCTGTGCGTCGCTTGACCTTGACAGTCAAGCAAGTATCTGTCTATCATGCTTTTTTCGATCGCCTTCGGGTTGCATAGCTGATGTCTTCGCTCTTCCATAACAACTGACGGTGCTTCAGTGGATACCGTCGACGATCGGTTCCTACGGCTGCACTGAACGAGCTCGTCCCAGTTCTTTATATTATACTTTTTATTTCGACCAATAAAGTAGCGGTATGTTTTTTTAAATATTTTTGAACGTTGATTTTGTGATTAATAATAGAAACTTTAGATGGTCCTTCGCTTTTAAAACATCAGTGAAACATCTATCGTATCTAATATTTGAAGCAAAATCGTGCCTTGCACGAAGAAGCTCTGCTATATAAAAAGCATAAATTTGTGATTGAGAGGGCTGGATAAGCGTGGAGTTGGTCACATTCTGCTTCCAGGCAGCTAAGACGTTCTGTTTCCCTTAGCGCGGCCTACGAAGGCTATGATCCTGTAAAAAATAAGGCGTAAGTGGCTCGACGAGGAGCATGCATCGCATTGACTTGACTCTGGTTTCAGTCACGTAAAAGGAAGATCGTGAGGCTGACGACGGGTAAGATATCGTAGCGGCCGATAACTTGACTCTGGTTTCAGTCACGTAAAAGGAAGATCGTGAGGCTGACGACGGGTGCGATGTCGTAGCGGCCGATAACTTGACTCTGGTTTCAGTCACGTAAAAGGAAGATCGTGAGGCTGACGACGGGTGCGATGTCGTAGCGGCCGACAACCACCTTTTTAACCGTAATACCCTGGCACGTTTCGGTCGGTTACCCCTTCACTCCCGAATTTCGGGACACCGAACACGTTATAAACGGTAATTCAATGTCGCAACATACTTCAAAGCTTTGTACTTCTTTTCATAATGAAGATGTATAAGTTTTCAACAGGTTTTTCAGCAATGTCGTCACTTATGCAGCATAAATAAGCTTCTTCTGCTCTCAATGTCGTAACTTGCCCCCCCCCCGATCAAGAAAAGAAAGACCTACACAGCTGTACAATGCATCCTACCATACAAACAAAGAATGCGCATCAATGCAAGAGCTATACATTATGGCCTGTATAGAGCAATCAGACATTCTGGACGATGCTCATTACACCATTACAGATGCGCACGCACACTAATTATACCTCATCAGTTTCGCATCCCTCACCTTCTGCATCGTCCTCTTGGAGCTCCAGTTCTCGGCGCGTTTTCTTCCGCTCTCCAGCCACTTCTCCAGGTCGGCGAAGTACATCGTTTTTGCACAATGTTACTGGAATGCTTTGACCACACTTAAAGTCTTCGTGTCAGATCGCGAAGCACGTTTCGGCGACACATTTTGATTTATGGCGGATTTTGTTGCAGAGCCAGCATTTCACCGAGTCAACAAAGCGGCGATGACAGTAAAACGTGGTTGCATACGACTTCTTCTTCGCGTTGCCTCGCAACAGCGCGCACACCTTACAGGATCACTAGCGGCGCTTCTGTACTCCACTAACCATCACCAAATCTTCTTGTTTTTCGAGTGCATGTGACATCCTAACGGGTATCCGTCTGTGCTTCTGGGGTTGACAGGCGTTGTCACATCCACACCGATAAAGTCTGCTGATTTCTACTGAAGCAGTTGGTTCTGCAGGGTACAAAACAAGTCATTACGAGACATCGCAGTTGTGTCAGCCAATCGTGCCGTTTCCTTGTGCGATATATACGCATTCACTAGCGCTAAATCCACAAACCCCAAAAGCAAACACTTGTAATACCTAATGAACCTCATATATGTCTGCAATGCAAATCTCTGGAGGCGAAGGTGGTCATGGACGTCCATCCAGCGCTGATAATCATTGACGGCTGCCGGACATGGACCGTTTTCCGCCCAACCCTCTTTAAATTTCTATGGATCGAGGAGATTGTCATAGCGGGGCCGTTGCACAAGTAGTGCGTCGCTTTGCAATTTCCACCAAAAGAACGCAGCCATACTTGGAACCGCCGTCGAGCGGGCGAGCAGGAAGGAGCCTCGAGGAATAGCCGCCGGTCTATTTTTCCGTAGCGATCTGACTTGTTTGCCAAATCCACATCTATCAGACATAATAGTCCCAATTACGTAAACATTCATACTCAGCAACTCGGCGGCGTGTAGAATCGAAGAATGGAACCGACCCACAATTACTAGATGTCACGGGTGACGCTGGTTTTACTCCAGAACCATCTTCATGTTTCGGACAATTGCTGCAGCTCCTATCTTGTGATTAATGGAAGGGTATCTGCCTTCTCCCGCGTTGAGTTTTCCAGCATACATCTCAAATATAATAAGTGACGACATATTTTATTTCCAAATCCGTCATTTACGACATTAGCAAAACAATCAAATGAGCCTGTGGCAGTAGGCGCTTCTTGAATCACTCAGATTATAAAGTTTTTGACCCGTACCGATGAGGCTTATCGGGCATGAACATGGGAGATGTTGTGCGCCTATCAATGGAAGGCAGCACCCAAAACGCGAGCTGACCTCTTCTTCGTTAGGCTAACTAAAAAGCGATTTCTTTTACCACTGGCGGTTCAATTTGCTTAATGCGAAAGGCTACTGCGAGCGTATTATCGCGGCTCGCCAGCGCTTCGAGACCTTTTTGAAACGGCATCTAGTCGATCGCCTCCATATTGACGCTATGGAAGCGGGAATCCCCTGTGCAAGGCCACCTAAAACTGCGTGTTCGCACTGCCGCCTCTGGGCAGTGCGCCGTTCCGAGCGCGATGTTCTTCAACTTCAGCGTTAGTAAACGCAGCCATTGGGTACACTTCCGTACGTGTATTTGCTTCTCTGCGAGGCCTCCGTGCTCGAACCGATGAGGCTTATCGGTCATGCACATGCTAGTAATTTTGCGCTTAGAAGTGGAAGGCAACACCCAGAACGCCAGCTGCCATCTTCTTCGTCAATCTAAATAGAAAGCGATTTCTTTACCAATAGTCGTTCAATTTGTTCAATTGTCGGTGATATTTAAATCTAGGAGGCCTTGCTCACGATCATGATCTGTAGCACAATCCCAGCGAGGATTCTGCGGTAGCAGGCTTTCATGACGATACTGCTTGGACGCGTCAATCCAACTCCTTTTTAACACCTTAATCAGGTATAACATTTTACGAATTACTGGCGCAACATTCTACACTAAAATCCGCGGACGTATCGGATACGACGACGACACAGGTAGCATTTATTCCTTATAAAGCGACAACGGGTACTAGATTATGGGCATTTTTGGGCTCCTGACGTCCGTATTTTTCTTGCAGAACATGCTCGTATTGGTAAATACTTAAATCAGGGTATCGAAGATGGGAAGAATGGGAGCTAACTCGGATCTTAGCTCTAAAAACAAATTTTTAGAGAACAGCAATGAAACATCTATCGTAACATTTTTTAAAAGCAATGAAGCATTTATCGAATATTAATCATACAGATTAAATCAGTACTTTTCAGATTTTTATTTTATAGCCTACACCGACTCACTGGCTACGAGCTCGGATAGCATCATATTGCCGCCACTGATGGTAGAGTATGGCCCCTACCGACTTGCATGGAATGCACATCCAGCTAAGGCGGAGTTTTGAGACGTCTCTGGTTTCTACCTCGGGGGCGGCAGCTATTATTATAAACAAAATCAAATATTTGCCATTGCAACTTGGTCGCTCGATGGTAAAAGTAGCAAAATGGGTGATATCGTGGTACTTGGACGCGTGCTACACGTATTCAAGTTTCTTGAGCTTGGCAAGGTAGATCTCTGTTCGTGGTGCAGATCCGCAATTCAGTTTTTGTGCCGCGAAGACTCACTAGATTACCAAAGCAAGCGCTAGACTATTTCCTTCACTTTCTGCGCCAGCGAGCCAGAGTTGCGGAAGATTGGTAGCAGCTTAAGCTGCTTCACCCTACGAAAATATGGACGCACCGATTCCCAGTACTGCCGGTGCTAGCAGAGCAATAGCTAGTTTCAAAATGTTTCAATATATTTAAATTGCGGCAAAATTTATTATAAGAATGGCTTATATTGGAGTATTTACAACGGCATTATGTGGCCCTGATCCACTTAAGCATTTTCCGACCTCTGGTGACAGTCCACGACCTCTAATACCATTGTGAGTGCTACTGTAAGTGGCCGTGGAGTGTTGAGATCCAATCGCCTGCCCTAAGCATCGAATGCTGGTGTGACAGAACATGACGGTGGTGAAACGACTAATACGGAATGTATTTAGCGATTATTGCTCGACAATTGTATTCGTAGCTAGACAACGACCAACGACCTCCTGCAACCATACTTCGTTGGCGAGTTATTTCGTCTGAACTCGGACATTCTTGGCTTTCGCTAACATGTCATCGTAGAATTTGATATACCGCGAAAGCTGCGCTTCGGTCTTGAACTGTCCAAGTTTCCTCAACGTTTGTGGGTCCCCCCTTTTGCTGTTATAAAGCCGCTTGAACCACTCTCTTTCCGGATTCTTTGGATCTCCTAGAACCTGAATTGATTTCATTTTCTCCGGAGCAACACTGAGTTTGTGTTTCGAGGTCGATTTTTTTAGAGCCGCAGCGAGCTTCTTCTGCTTCGGTTTCAAGAGATAAGCCATTGCTCTCAGTGCTGTGCGTTCTTCAGAAAACGCTGATGGCTTCAAGCTGTCCTCTCCCTCGTGGATGGATCGAAGAAATCTTCTATGGGCAGCACCAGCCGGTGTCGTGAATGCAGGGCCGGTTACCAGATTAACGGGTAGGTTAGATGCTGCAGTTGTCGGGCTACTAGTAAGTACATGTACTGCGAGCACGGCAAACGCGTAGAACAGCTTGCTCATGGTCACGCTAGGTTGCTTGGTGATGGTCTTGCGTCCACGGTAAAAGTCGAAGTGGACAAGTGGCAGCGCAAAAGGGCGAATAATGGACGAAGTGCCAGTGGCACGCCATCCATTCGCGCCTTAATAAGATGGACCTTTTATTATGTGAATACAGTTCTGCCCCACCTTCGAAACACGTTTTTAACCAATGTAATACAGTTATGTGCCTCAAAAGCGAACACTCGACATTTAATATGCTCAGGAAAGTGGTCAACTCGGATCTGTACTTATAAACGTATGAACCCATTGTATCCAATATACCTTTACCTTTTAGTGAATGTGCGGTGCTCGCTGTTGAGGCACATTACTGTACTGTATCCCTGTTCCTGTTGTGATACAATTGTACATGTATCTGTGCGAATCAATGGTTCCACCTTTCCGGATTATTAAATAGGCGGGGATTACTGTTAATTGATTACGAACGACCTGGTATTTTGTAATCATCACCAATCATCAAGGACCACCATGGTACAATGGAGATGGTACAGCTGTATTAATATTAATATTAATACAAAATACAGTAAAATGGAAAGAGCTTCTTCCCATTTATTAATAGCAGAAAGTACTAAGAACAGTAGTTTTTAATACAGTCTACTGCTACACCCGTTTTTGGATATTTTTAACCCTCTCTCTCATTAAGCTTTGTAGCAATTTAACACAAGATCTGGGTCATATTTAAGGCCTGGCAGTATGCTTTGTAAAACAATATTGCAGTAAAATCAGCGATTGGGTAGATTTTTCGTGATTACCATGGGTGTTTTCTTTTTTTGCCCCAAGAGCACCTTATGTAGGTATTATGGTAACAAGTCATTCAGAACACAAACCAAATCAAAAGTACTGTCTATGAACACCCCACTCACTTTATGTTAGCCAATAATATGCCATAAATTCTATCACAGACCACATTCTTCCACCTGAACCAGGGTCTAACCACGAAATGCTGTGGTATAATTGAATAAACGAGTGCTAGGGGAGTTTGAAGTGAATGAATTGACAGGAAGTGCCACAGATGACATCTGCAAGTGCCAGGGCAAAAATGCAATTGCTATGCGCCACGCTAATATCTCCATTAAGGTATACTCTGCAGATATTTATAATGGCACAATGACAGGGCGATTCTATTCTTAACCACACCGTGCCACGACTTAATTTCTATGGTACGCGTGGCAGTGGTAATGAGCGACCCTCGTGGTCGTGAGCAAGAAGGGCTGGCGTACACGCTCAACCTTCCGAAAAAAAGGTTTTCTATGTGACCTTGCTCTAGCCACAACAGGCCACTGTTTAGGCTAAGTGCGGAGGCGTTTGCCCCGGGACTGAAGGGGCCGGGCCACATATATTGCGGAACAAAGTGCTTGGAATGCAGAAACAAATCAATGAATGTGCAGCTGAGTGACGATACGCTCCAGGTCTGCAAGTTATTGTAAAACGTGTGGGGGGACTCGAGCGAGTCTACCCACTGATGTATCGCGTCGACAGCGGCCTCTTAGCGGTGAACGGGAACATTCGCATCGTGGACTCATGTGTCGAGACAGTGTTCCAGCGCATGGCGATGCGTAGCGCGAGTAATTAGCTAAGTCTAGGCGTCGCCAACGCTACTCAATGAGCTTCACTATTACCTGGAATGCGTTTTTGGTGCGGCATATCCGTTAGAGTCGTGCTCAGCACCTTGTGAGGTAGAGATGCTATCATCATTTACAGAACTTATTTGGGTTGAAGAAACCCTTCGTGAGGATTGCCCTGAAGTCTTTGACGCATATGGCCTGGCCATCCACTATCGACTCGTCATCATGGCTTGTGAAGTTGTCAGTAATGCAAGGTGGCTAAACGTTGATTGCTGATATCCGACTCTGGTAAATGCCTGGAGCAGCCGGACTGAGACCAGCAGTGCTCGCAGTGGAAGTAGGAGGCAGTAGGTGCTCGCGGTGGTGGGGACGTAAACCCACAGGAGGCTGACGCTTTGCTTTTGCTGGGCACGGTCCAAGCGACTCGATAAACGTGTGTTTGTTTCGGAGAAACTTGCTCAGAACGGGAGAAGGGGCGCTCTAGCAGAGCATGTGGTTTGTCCCAGCCGGGATCGAGCCGCATACCTTTGGCCTCCAAACCCAATGCTTTATCAGTGAGCTCTCTCACTGCGTACGGTGGTTATACTTTGTGGACTCGAGTGGGATTGAACCACTGACATGTCACTTTCGAAGCCAGCGATCTACCATTGCGATTTAAAGATGATCTTCTTAAGCTTGACCGTTTACGGATCCCTGCCCATAGTATGCGAGAGCTGTGCCCGAGTGGGATCGAACCACCGACCTACCGCTTAAGAAGCGAGTGATCAATCACGCAGCTACGATGATCATCCCATGTCTCTGGAGCTGTGATCACCGATAGCGTGGGTCGTGCCTGTGAAGGTGGTTTCGAAGCGCCGGGCTTCCGCGTGTAGGTTGAGTGCTCGACCACTAAGACATACGGAAGGCTTGCTCTGAGCAACTTGGCTGTCCGTAGTATGAGGATCGTATGGCGATGGTGCTCAGGAGGGTACTAGAAGAGAGCACGGATGTATTCTGCTGAGAACTCAAGAAGCTCCTGGCGCTGGCGCTTGGCGCGGCTGTGGATCTGGAATCGCTTTAATGAGTGGGGTGCAGCGCGCCGGTGAAGTGTCACGCGGTGAATGAAGCGTTGTGCTCCATGGATTAGAGAAAGCAACGTGGTCGTGGGTCTGTGCAGGGGTTTGGGCATCAACGTTGCGATTTAACAATGCGCTTACTGAACTACCGTCCTTTGGAACGGGGTTGGGAGGGGGGGGTGAAGTGTCCATCAACAGTAACTGGGTAACACGCAAGTGGCTACACAAAGCCACTTGGTTACGAAAAAAGGTTTCCACATTGGGGTGAGATACACCAATGACTACATTTAGCAGACCGTTGGTTTGCATGCATTCAAGGCATTCATTGGCCGAAAGTCAATATTTTCAACCAATTAGAAAAATAGGATTCTGTCAACCATTCGTTCATAAGTTCCTTTCATTTAAATATTAGATTAAGAGGAAAAGCCAAACAAACAAATAAACAGTTGTCACTTTTACCGGAAATGGGCTTTGCTTTCCTATTTAAGTAAATCAATACTTTCGGACGAAAGTATAGTCAATGTAAGTAAAATTCAACTTAGGCTTCCTCATACATGTACACTAACGTGTAAGTCGAATTAGGGGGCTTAAAAAGGCCCTTTATATCAACGCCTTGGATAGGCGGACGTCGCTGAGGGTGTTTCGCGAGTCAACATCGTACAGGGGGAGAATGTAGCCCCACATTCTATTCACCAAACGCATCGATGAGTTTCACGGTTGCATTAGCTGTATACGTTTTTTTAACAGATCCACTAAAGCCGCCCTGATTTCTGCACGGTCTTCTTCTCGTAGAATTTCCGAAGGAATGGACGTACCAACCTTGCGTGTGATCTGGGCTTGCCCGCCTCGCCTACTGCTGTTGTAGGTGTACTTCACAGCAGCGAATCCTCCGCAATGCTAATATTGCCGTTCTCGCTAAAGACGGCTTCCATGGATCAGTTGTATGTGTACAAGGCCTTCTTGTCCCAGTTCGTCGGAACCCCGTCATCGGTCTAATTAAGCGGGTATGTAGGCTTCGGTGCAGCCGAATATGCTACCCGTCTCGGGTCGTAGAACCCTATTGTGACTTACACTCGCACCAGGAGATAGCTTGATCATAACGAAAGAAGTATGAACCTAAATTAATTTATATGTAGAAGGTTTCCCGAGCTCCTATTATGTCTCAAAACCTTTCATACAACTGTCTGATTCATGCCTCAGTATAACTGATACAATACGTACCTCAAATCTGAGCAGCAGACTTACTCTTCAAAGCACACATCATATGACTTAACCGCTGAGTGTATGTACAACCATGCAGTGCTGCTTTCGCTCAATTGCAATTCCCGCGATTTAAGCAAAAAATGCCCTTGCTTGGAGTACTCCCTCGGTCGTGCGCCGGTAATCAAATCTGTTTTTTTCTTCTCGCAAAACAAAACGGATTGGCGAATTTTAACCGCCAAAAATCCATAAATAGACATTGGAGCTGCATTATTCTTGCAATACAATACATAGGTGCACTAGAAACAAGATCGAATTTTGTGGACATCAAAAATAGCCTATCTTGCAATATCTAGAATTTGTTACATGCTTAACTGTACTCTTTTACAAGGTAATAGCTACACCTACGCTATCGACATTTGGTTTTGGTCTTCTAGCGACCACCAACGTGAAATGACTACATTGGCCAGACTGAAAGCCACACCGTTTGAGAAGGAGCATCCCCGATGTCGTTCGCGATCTGACGCAACGTCGGTCTTCCATCTTGCGGGCTCTGACTAACGGCATGTGCGCTTCGAGGAGGAGGTCATGCGCCTTGCAGTACTTCGTCAGCGTTTGGCCGCGTCATTTATGGATGGGGTTCCACGTGGTTTACTGTAGGTTTGGACTTCACTGTCTTTAAGAACTTCTCTATATGTGCCTGTCTGAAGTTCGAGACACCGATGTCCTTAAGAATACCTTAATCCTAAAGTTCTTCGAGACCACATCAACATTCACCGCGGTGCGAGGAATCCTAGGTACATGCAGCAGGAAGCGCTCGACGTAACCCAGAACAAGCTTCTCGTTACTTCCCTTCGTTGCAGCCGTGCTATTTTATTGTCACCGTAGCCCATGTAAAGCTCAGCAGTCACGAAATCCCCGTTGCGAGAATATTCAAGACCCAGATGGCTCACATTAAGTGGTCTTCGATCTAATAGAATGCGACTGTGGCAAGGTGTCATTGGCCTAGTTGTAACACCGACAGCACAGCAAGGTAGAACTCGCCGCCGGGTTTGAATGCTGGGGTCGCTAGGAATTAGGACGACGAGAGCAGAGACTTCGGAGTAGTTGAAACCGTTTCTTGTGAGGTGGTAAGTAAAACTTCGAATACTTCTTCGTTCACTAACGCAGCTTTAAGCCCTACGACAACATGCACGAAAGCAGGCGAGCGCCCCCAGGAGGTCTCCAACTGCAATGTAACTTCACGAATCCATACAGAACCCCGGCAGAGATCCAACGTCGGCTGCGTAGCTTGTGCTGCAAGAGTAATGCCGCTCCAGCATGTCTCTCGTTTGGCTGTGTTGCTCTCGTGTCGGAGGAGCTCGGCGGAGAGGGAGACTTGCGAATGGTTTCTGCGCGATGCAGGTGACCCTGTGTCAGAAGCCGGCATCCTCTCGGCGTTGGTCTTTCGCTGGCTGTCGCGCAGCTGCTTGCGTAGGAGATTCCAAAGGACGACGGGCTTGATTTCGCATTCTATCTGCCATGGGTTATTGTGGTCTGGTAACCCGCTCCACTTGACCAAAATTTGCTGGTTGTCGGCTGAAAACGCGCTTCCTAACCAGCATCTCAATCCCAAATAATGGTCCAGGGTCTTCCACGAAAAACACCGGTGCCGCCTTAGAAACGGGTCGATTACAGAACCGCATGTCAGACACCTGATACGGCTTCAGCAAGTCGACGTTAAACGTGTTGTTTAACATGAGCTGTGCTCTTCATACGAGTCCGCTAACGGTAGGTTCTTGGTTGATCGCAGCCCCAAATCTCCCTCCTTGAACGCCACTGCGCTCGATTTCTTGTCGTAATACGCCTTCTGGCGCTGCTGAGCCACTCGCAGGTTGACACGTGCTTACATCACAATAAGTTTTCGCTTCTTGACGAGGTTTCGAGCAACGTCATAGCGTACAGTCGCCGATGCTGCCGGTTGTCCGAGCACACCCGGAATGCGCCCCGTGCCGATCAGGAAAGGCGACATATCTGTCGTCGGACTGCCTGGTGTCGCATGCACTTACTCCACAATACCCGAACGGTCAGACCAATCACTATCATGGACGAAAGTCATGCATCGTAGTGCATTTTCTATCACGCGCCCACCTGACCATGGGCTTGCGCCCAAGGCTTCAATATCAATTCAATCTTGGTCCCCAGGTGATTCATACTGCCCTTCCAAAAGTGCGCCGTGAACTTGCAGTCGCGATCGCTAATGATTTCTTTGGGGATTCTGTGATGGCGCACAACTGTCTCCAAAAACAGCTTCGCCGTATCTGATACCGTCGCTTAGCTGTGTACTTTGCACGTTGTGATTGTCGACAAACGCAGCTCATGATAGCATCATATTCATTTGAAACTGGTAGCCCCGTGATAAAATTAATCGAAACCGATTCCCATGGCTCCGCAGGGACTGACAGGGGAATCATGGTTCTATTCTTGCGCAAACTGGGCGGCTGGTCTGGTGTCATGTGAGCGTACGCAAGCACCGACGGCCAGAAGTAACATTGTGCCAGTCGCAGCTGTGTTCGCCGCGATCCGCATGTGCACAAGTGAATCCGTCGTGAAACGCATTAATCAAGTGTGGTGTCTTTTTGCACACGCAATCTCAGAAGTACGCCGCCTTCCTTCTGGTATCGTAGCTCGATGTGCTTCACCCTCTCTCCCGAGGCTGTAGCTCGTTCGCTGATGCCCTAGTGATATCACGAGAGGATGCCAGATCGATGTCCACGAATGACCTTAGCTGTGATAGCCGCATCTAAAACCACGCTCGAGTTAAGTTGCCGAGATAGGCGGCGCTGTGAACCATTGACAGCATGTCCAACAGTGGTCGCAGGCAGAGGTCTATCCAGCACAATGTGCGAATATTGAGCGGACAATTCCTGGAGAGTCAAAATCACGCGGCGATGTAGGCGCAAGAAAACGCTTCGAGTCAGACACGTATCGGCACAGGCATGGAATGAAATTTCCGAAGCCGACAACGTAGAAATAGACACCTGCTCTGTTACTGTGGCCAAATCCGTTTTCGGTTCCGTCGGCGGCCGTGCCGGCGCATCTGCCACCACGTCCGATCTTCCTGTAGCACAAAATTGCACTGACCAATGAAATCTAGCCATCGTGCCTTATTTTAACACACAGTCGAGTGATCGATAAACCACTTACACGCAATGTTATCCGTGACGATGTCGACCTCCAACCCGTACCAATAATGTATCCACTTTACTAGGCCAAACTTGGGCGAACAACTATTTTCCGTGTGCCAGCCAATTCAGCTCTGTCACCGACAACCCGTATAGAAAAGGCCAGCGGATGGCCGTCATCGTCATGCACATGCGAGACGACACCACCGCAGCAAGTGGCGGATACGATTGTTGTCAAGATGAAGCGCAACGTGAAATCGGGGAGCCGGAGGCCTGGCGCCTGCTGCAGCGCTGCCTTCAGCTGTTGAAACGCATTTTGCCGTTTTAATCGTCATTGTCACTCCCCGGTTTTGTGCACTAAATCACCCAGGGACAATTTAAACCACAAATAAACTTCCAGTATTAACCCACCAGACTGAGAAAACGCTGCGACACCTTCGCGGATATTGGACTCGGCCACTTCTCGATCGTCATTATTTTCTGACAAACGACATGTACGATTCTATATCCGGATGGAGAAGTGCGCCTTTGAGCGCGAATCGATCAGCTTACTGGGTCATACGGTAGGTGATGAGGGTCTTGACCTCGCCATACATCAAGTACATACCGCAAATGCGCAAGGTGCTCTGCCTCCCTGCGCGACAGTACTCAGATATTATCCAGGTACTCAATATCGAACGTTAGTCGCCCGAAGAGCACACACATGATCTGAGACCAGTCACCGGACATGCTACTGAGGCATATCGGCGCCACGAGTCATTGGTACACATCCTTGCCGATGCGAAACGTCATGTGCGTCTTGCGGTTCAATGCTACCAACATCTGATTTGAAGCAATGGGCAAGGTCCAGCGTCTAGAACACGGTAACAAACCGTCGTATTGTCAAAAGTCACCTCAATCCTCGGCAGCACTATTTTAGGAATTTATATCTGAGAGCACATACCTGTAAATAAGCACCCAACGGACCGGATACTCCGTGTAAGCCGACTTGATCCAATCCGGACGACTCGGTTGAACGCTTGAAGTTTAGTTCTTCTTCGGTACCGCAAAAACTGTGAGACCCAAGGTGAATCCGATACCACGCTTTAGCTGAACTCTATAGTTCTGGCAAAAACGCGTCTAGAGCTTGTTTTTTATCCTTAAGAATGCGAAACGGGGTGTGAGAACTAGACATCGCATCTGGTTTCATCGTCAACTCGAACCCTACTTGACGATGGGGGGAAAATCGTAGGTAGTTTGTTAGGAGCAAAGCCGGCATATTCTACGAGAACTCCTGCGATTCTAGACGAAATCTCTGAACCGGACGGCACGTCGTCAAATATCTTGGTGCTAGCGAGTGTCGCCGGGTCATGTTCAACCATTACCATGCCAAACGTTTCTTGAGACACACCAAGGTCATCGAGTATCACTTCTTCGATAAAACTGTCTCGTTTCTAGTATTCCACATCTGGCTCGGCCACGTGCAACCCGTGCGTCGCCCAGTTGGTATCAGGGCTACAACAGGCAAACCATGGGGCGACCAGAAATCACATCGCTACTGCGCCGTAGCGTAAGCTATGTGAAGATCAGGCGATCGAAGCCATACATATGTCTGCTTCTATCTCATTAATCTCGTCCTATGTGGTTTATCTATCAAATCGCTCAATGAGGACGCGCTTTAGACAAACAACATATCACATTGTGTTTAGCACCCCTGTCAAAAAAGATCGTGACAGGTGTACTGACCAAGGGTACATCTCTCTGTTTGCGCACTAGACTACGAGGGGCTAGTCACCAGAACAAGAGAAGCGGTGCAATACCGCAGCTGTGGATTCGTATCCAAAACCATCTCCAGTACGAGCGATGGGGATCGGCAATACGCGCTTCCTCCATCATCAATCAGAGTGTTTGTGACGCAGTCATTTTTTCAAGTGCAAGCAACCGGTCGAGCGCATGCGCGACTCCCACAGTGACAGCTCGGGGGTTCGTCAGTCAGGGCGCAATAGTGGCGGCCGAAACGACCACAGAGCACGACAGCGCGATAACCTATCTAGAGTACACCAAAGCAAATTTCAAATGCATTTGTGCAGCCTTCCTGTAGCAATCCCTACTGATACGTTGTGCACTGACGACACTGAGATGCTCTTCGATCCCTGGACCGTCAATGCCGCAACTGTGGTATCCGTGTCTGCCAGTCGGTACGAATAGCTTAATCTGATCAAGCTTGGTCATTGAAGTGACTTGGCCGATAAGTTATCGATACTTGGGAATATAGGAAGCACAATCCTTGCACTCGTGTATGCTTCAGCGCGTACTATTTATCTCGTAGTCGTTCATGCAAGTCCGCCTACCATTTTTTTGTAAGTGCCGTGGCTAAATCGGTAATTTAAGCTATTGTCTTGTGTTGAGTCGTGAACCCAGGCAGCAGCTTAGTCTCGCCCATTGGACACCATCTTAGCAGGCCCGTCTTTGATTACTGGATTATCGTAATCAACAATTCTGGCTTAAAAAACAGCCAAGCCTGATCAGGGATCCGCTCAAGCGACTCGTGCAACTTACCTAAATTGTGTGGTATAGAAATACCATCCACACGCTTCTCTCCCTGGGCTCTTTCGGCTAATCAGTTCATCATCGCTAGCTGCTCAGCAACCAGCCACACTACAGTCGAGATTCTCGACTCGAGAACACGTCTTTTGCGGGAATACCTTCCATTCTTCGTCTTGCTGGAGCCAGCATGCACTACAGTCAGCGGGAAATCACGTAAACACACTCATATTTCACTCTTCTTTGATAGTGATCCCTTGTCGGATCGGTTGCTCAATGGCTTGTATGCTACCAAGTGTTGTGGCCGCTAAAAATAATAACGACGAGGACAAAGATTTCGGAGTAGTTGAGACCGTGTGTTGTCGGGTAGTAAGTAAACGTTGGAATGCATCCAGCAGAGACTTAGTTCACAAACGCAACTTTAAGCCCTACGGCAACATGCACGAGTTGAAAACAGGCGATCGCATCCAAAAGGCCTTTAACTGCAATGTATCTTCGCGAATCCATGCAGAACCCCGGCAGGGATCCAACGTCGGCTGCGTAGCTTGTGCTTCATGAGTGATGACGCTAAATCGTGGCTTTCACTAGGATGTGCTGCTCTCGCGTTTAGAGGAGCTTCGCAGAGCGGGAGACTTGAGAATGGTTTCTGCGCGATGTTGAAGGAGCTCTGCAGAGCGGGAGACTTGCGAATGGTTTCTGCGCGATGTTGGAGGAGCTCTACAGAGCGGAAGACTTGCGAATGGTTTCTGCGCGATGCAGGTGGCCTTGTGTCCGGACCCGACATTGGACAAATGCGCGCCCAGTCCAACTATCGGAAGCTTGGCTCCGCCTGACAGCGTCGAGGTTGGGATATCCACATTCATTGTTGGGTGCTAGTTATATGAGGAAGCTTTGGTCTTGCGTAGTAGCTTACATGTTGAGGAGTGACCAACGTCACCGTTATCGGGGTCATGCATGTCGGATAGACATGCTAATTAAAGGCCTGGCCGGCTAGACAAGAAATAGCATTGTCTAAATGTCAACTGCCTGCCCATTTGGGTCATACCACTCTATACTCGGAAATATCTAATGATGGATTTTTTCCTTCCACTTCATCTGTTATTTGATTTTTTTGCGCTTTGGGTCACGGGCACGGTTATCGAGAACATAAAAAACCTAAGGTGGGTTTCTGTCGTTCTTTGGAGGCCGTACTACGACCTCCAATAAAACGGAATATATTATCGTAATACTCTCGTCCTGTATCAATAGCAACGCAGCCTTTTTTGAGCTGGATCAACTGGAAGACTTGACAAATAGCCAACGATATGAAAGCAGCTATACTTCGCTGAAGATCAGCTGCTTTATCCTGCAGGCCACTACTCCTTGAGCGTTACACCCAAACAGAATCTTCTTCATCATAGGACACCTTCACTTGCTTGTCAAGCCGTTGTTCGAAGCGGTACTGGGGCTTGAGCAATTGTCTTTCCACGAGGCTTGCAGTGAAAGATAGAGCTCCCTCCGATTCACCCCAACTTCATTACTCTTCCCATCCTCGCCCGCGTTCGGGAATGCCAAGTCGATTGGTAATACGGGTTCATGCCTAAACAAGCTGAAGAACGGTGTGTCTCCGCGCCTCCCGTGGTAAGCCGTTCTATAGGCGAGGATGGCCCGAGACAGGTACACGTTCCAATCAGTCTGTGTCTCGCTCACCATCATTCTTAACAACCCCGTCAGCGTTCCGTTGAAGCTTTCTACGAATCCCTGTGTTTGTGGGCGGTAGGCAGCGCCATACCATTTCGTAATACCCAGCGTCTGGTATCGCGACTTGGCAGATCCGACGTAAAGTTCCACGATCACTCCGTAGGCGTTCTGGGACGCCATGTCGACGGATCACGCCTTCTATCATCACGTTCATGAAGGAGATAGTATCTAATGAAGCGACGGCAAAATCCTCAGCCCATCGCGTAAAGTAGTCCACAAACACGAAGACATGCGTGTTTCCCCTCGCCGTATCTACTAACGGTTCGACTGCGTCCACCACCAATAACGATAACGGCCCGGACAGCTCTTGGACCGGCATGCGTTGCATTAAGCCAGCTCTCCAGGGCCTATGTCCATTGCCCCCACTGCAAATCGCACACTCACGCACGTATTCGACCACGTCTTTTCTCCATCCATGCCAGTAGGTGTGACGCTTCACTTTGTCTGTCGTCTTCGTCTTGCCAAGATGTGCACAGAAGATATCAACGTGACAGTAGTGGAGAGCGGTTTCAATGAATGGAAACGGCACGAGAGGAACGCGTATCTCTTTGGCCGGCCCGGCACGCGCTTCCAGATGAACGAGTCGCCTCAAGACCCCGTTCCTGATCGGGAAATGGGGCGACATCTTCTGCACGGTCACCATCAGCTGAGGATCGAGCGTCAAAGCTCCTCCTTCAGGAACGCCTTCAAGGCACGCATCCAAGGTCTCCGGTGTTGCTCCAGTACAGCCTTGTCAAAGTCTAACCCGAAAGCATCAACCGCAGACAGATCGGCTCGCGGAGCTCGTCCCTGCAAGGCCCCTTCCTGCTCATCATGAGTAAGAAGCTCCGGTCATTCGTGTCGGTGGAACGTTCTCGGGAGTGTCACCAGGAACACCTGTGTCAGGGGGCTCCCCGACTGAGGTTGGAACACCGGGAGCGTTCTCACTCAGTGTTCGCTCCTCCAGGGTAGCTGTACCTGAAGGCTGAGACGCGACGTCGTGAGCCTCATCGTTATTTGCAATGGCAGGGTCACCATCATCCTCGTTGAGCAAGTCAACCATTCGTATAGCGCCCACTATGAGAGTGACCGGTCGATAGTACAACTGAGACAAGCCGCCAGCGTGTCCCATCGACGTCCCCCGCTTGAGGTAGATCTTGAACCGCAGCTGCGATAGCTCCATCGACCAACGAGCCAGGTTGGCATTTGTCGTTCTTGTAGTTTCTCTAAAAATCCATGTCGGAGCCTGATAATCAGTGGAGAGGTTAAACGCAGCGTGACTGAGGTAGCTACAAAACGTTCGCGTCGCCAAACAATTCCTTAAAACTCGATCCCAGTAGCCTCGCTTGTCTTGTAAATCCAGTTCCGTTGGGACCCCACCAACATCTTACTCGCATACGCTATGGCCCTGTCACGCTTGTCGACCTCATGCATGAGGCACTATCCTACAGCCAGATGAGACGAGTCCACAAACAGTTTAAAGCGCGCCTTGAAATTAGGGTACATCAGTATGGGGGCTTCACTAGAGCTCGTGTCTCGTATATGCGATGACTGCGTAGTATTCCGTGACGACTTCCCGACTTATCTGATTCGCGTGCGTTAAGTACGGGAACGCTTCAGAGCTGCTGGATTTAAGTTAAAGATGAAGCAGTGCCATTGGGGGCGTGACCAAGTGTCGTTCCTAGGCCATATTGTCACGCCTACGGGCATCATGCCAAACCCTTTAAAGGCGAAGGCCGTGAGACCACATGACCTTCATATGGTAAGGGTGTTCCTGGGGCTAACCAGCTACGTTAGGCGCTACATACCAGGCTTTGCGACCATTGCAGCACCTCTGGAACGCCTGAAGCAGAAGAACGTGACGTTCCGCGAACTGCGTTGCACAAGCCGAACGGCATGACTAGCCACTCCTAGAGCCCAAACTAGCTCGTGAACCCGACTCCAGACGCATCTTTGACGATACTGTAGCTGCATACGTCTCTTACACCCTCGCTTCACCCAAAGGGACGACATCCCCTGTCCCTTTTAGCGTCATCGTTTGCTCTTCCAGGTCAATCACCGTGCGGAACGCCCTCAACGAGTCCGTGCCGAGAATTGCGTCTACGAACAGACTGTCAACTACCACGAACGGATCGTTCTCTCAAGCGTTCCAAGTGTCACGGGCAGGTCAATGACCCCGCATACTCGTATTGCGTGTCCTTAGACGCTATCCAAACTTCCTGTATAAGGTGTCAGAGACTCCGACGCTCGTCCGATCCGTTTCAGCACTCGCTTGTTCACAAGGCTGGCGACTGCACCCATATCGGCCTGTTTCTCCGATGGACAGCAGTCGATGAAGCCGTCAGATAGGGCCTGCACACACGACCACTACCGATAACCCGCTTGCCCGTCGAGACGACGCCTTCATCGTCGTCCGCGGCTTCATCACTGTCTGCATCGCACAGACCCGGCTTCCTTCGCTTCTTCGTCTCCCTCCTTGCGTTCGTGCGATACACTTCTGGTGTCTCTTCTGCTATCTTGCGCTCCTCTTTGCTGGTTGGCAAACTGGACTCCGCTCTTTTCTGCAGATTTGACTCAACGGTCGCAGCGGCCAGTCCCACTATTTCGGGTTTTCTCGTTCTCCTGTCCCACAACTTCTCACGAATGGTCGGGACCTCCGTCTTAAAATAGTCTCGAGTCCAAGTCATCGCGCGATTTAGGCCCGCCTCCGTAGACGTTCATCCTATTCTGAGGAGGTACTCACGCAGAACTTCCTCATTTAGAAAGCCCTCGCCCTTCTTGTCGCGGAATGGGGGAGCCTCTCCAGCCGCATCGGCCTGTTCTACCCCTTAGGAGTGGTCTTGTTCGCGCAATATCATGGCGTTCCATTCCTGTTTAGGTGCTCGTACACTCGATTCCTAATTTTGGAACGCCATCTGAACGGAAGTGCTCCAGCTTTTTTGCCGGGACCCCAAGCGGTCTGACGGCAGGATTGTCTAGTTCGACACACACGTTCCGTTCAAACTCGCGTTCTTCGGCTTTCTTAGCTGTTTTATGTAAGCCCGTGCCTGCATCCTCCTTATCTAAAACCACACCAACCACAGGCGGTAGCCGTTCCGCTTTCTCACTAGCCTCTTTGAAGTCTCAAGTAGCTCGCTTTGCCCCCGTAGAAGCCTCCAGCTTCCTGTCATACCAAGCCAGCCAATACTCAGACGTTCTTAGCTCCCCTGACGATACATTTCGCGTGCATTCCAGCACTTCCACTTAGACCCCCAGCCATGCACTCATTTCAGCGAGGGTCGGTGTCCCCTGGCGTTCCGTATCGCTCGCAGCTGAACCCCCTGTTCATCCATGGGGTACAGTCGCCCCTCAAGCTCTTTCTCGTACTCCTCAGGTTCATGCTTTGCTCTGTGACGTTCACCGTGCTCGAGCATATCTAGCTCCACGTTGTGAACAGGCGGTCGTAGCGTCCTGTAGAATTCTTCCCCTTAGTACTTTCGGTCTCCTGAGTGGTAATCGCACTAACCACCCCGATTACCACCGAAACTTTATTTGCCCATACCCGCGGCGTCTTTAGTCGTCGTTTTCAAGGCATTTTCGTTAATCTCAGACGTCGTACTGAAGCGTTCCGTTGCTCCGGTCTCGTCGCCCCCTACTCGTTTTGAACGTTCAGTCGTTCCATCCCCTCGTTCCAGTGTCGCGGCCAACCGTTCCGTTGCTTTTTCCGAGCCTTTCTCTTTTTGCTCGGGATTACTCAAAGAGCCGCTCGTTCCCCAGTCCTGTTGAAAGCCGGTCCGTTCCGTTGGACTGTCCTATCTTCTCGTTCCCAGTTTGAAATTCACCTGTTCCGTTAAGGTGCTCTTTTCAATCGTTCTCAGTATGGAGCTAACCCGTTCCGTTAGGTTACTCGCTTCATTTGTTTCAGTATGAAGCCCACTCGTTCCGTTAAGTTGCTCACTCCGTTCGTTTCCAGTTCCACAGTTTCAGTCTTCGCGCTTGAGGCTGGAACACCTCGAGCATCTTTCACATCCGTCACACTTCCCTCGTGAGCCCTCTCGGATCCACTAGGAGTTATTCTAGGTGGACCCTGATCGCTCGGCGTGTCGCCTGTCAGGCAAGAGAAAGAAGCGACACTTTGTCCCCTCCCTCTTGCCCCTTTCGCTGTTGAGGCGCTTCGATTGACGCGGTGGCGCTTCCAGTGGTCGCGTTCTGCGTCAGATTACGCAGTCGGTCCAGGCTAGGGCACCTTGCCACCGTGTGGCCCTTCTTCTCACCGCAGAGATAGCAATCCATACAACGGCATTTCTCGCTCCAATAGGATCCTTGGGGTCTTGGCTAATTGCCCTCTATAGAGAAGTGGCCCTGCTCGTTGCAACAGCTGCATCGCCCTTGTCCTTTCCGACAGGTTTTGCGACCAAAATACACGCGTCCACAGCGACCACAGACAACCTCTCATTCCGTCGTACAGGTGTCAGGGCCGAGGCTGATTCTCAGCGGTCCTAAGTTCGACGCGGCGTTCCCTGAAATCGAAGCGTTCTGAGTCAACGAGACGTTCATAAAGGGGTTGGAACGCCTTGAGCAGGAGGGGCCGGAGGCGCCACTGCACCGGTGTATCCTTGTTGCACCCCCGCACCTTGTAGCTGTTTCTGCATACATGGTCCATTAGCAGTAGCTGCAGTAACATCTGCGGTTGCGTCGAATTAGCGCCGTTGGAGCGGGTCACAGGCGTTCCATCGTCCGCGAACGCGTCCTCCTACTCGACCGGCATTTGCAGAATATTGTAGATTAGCAGGTCATAGGACGCTCTGATCGTCGCGTCCATATTGCGATTCAACAACGCGCTCATCTGCTTGTTTCGCAGACCGTCCAGGAAGAACTCGTACCTCATCCGAGGCTCATGGTAGCTCAGGGCCTCGCACGTGGTCGAGATACAATCACCCTATTCTTCAGCCGACTCACCGAGACTTCATTTGGCGTTCTTGAGGCGGTTCCAGAGCTGTGGGGAAGTTTGCAGATGAATAGATTATGGAACTTCACTTCAAGGGTCTCGAACGGTCAATCCTTGCATTATACCACCACCCTTGACCCACTTTACCTCTGAGGCACTGCTCGAACGCTGTCACTCGAATCAGGCTGCTCATTCCATAGGTACACCTCTCAAAGGAACGCCAGAAAGCCGCCGCTCTCTCGTTCGTAGCCGTCTCCGAGTAAAATGAAACGATTACCCTTACGGCGTTTTTCAACTCGTTCCGGATACCGACATAATGAACGGCACGACGAGGGGATTTGCTCTTCCTGGGACGCCCTCGCGTCGATACTCAGCACCTTGAGACCCGGCGCTTCCTCCGAGGCCTTGGTTTCTCATATACGTCGGTGAGGCTCCTCCGACCGCTAGAGGCATCCCTATAATTGGCAGATTCAGATACCTATGAGTCGATGCTACGGGAGCTGTGGGTCAAGCGGGTAGTACTCCACCCTGACCACACCCGACAGTAGGCTTAGTCATCGACTGGTACTGATAATAGCCTGCTCCTGGCCTGGGCGTTCCACATACCTTCCCGTTCCTGTAAGATCTAATCCCCTCTGGTGGTACGCCTCGATACGCGAGAGCTGGTCCCAAGGACATTCCCACTGACATTGAGGTCTTAGCTGGCGTCGGGGCTCTAAGAATCGGAGGCCTATGGTACTCCATTCGATGAGCGCTCAGAGGCCGTTTCAACTCCGTACATTCCAATCTGCCCGACCTAGGCGTGTAGCGCGCTTCTGGCCCCGCCACTCGCTAGATTCACGAGACACCGTTAGTTTCCGAAACACTCGCTCGACCGATTTTTCCACCAGCGCTTGCAGCCTCGAGTCGTTGGACGGCGTTCCGGACCGGGAAGACGCTGCTACCGATCGAGCAGGTGTCGACACAGGCTTGGCGGCGTCGACGCAGACTTTGCAGTCGTGGTCATAGATCTTGCCGACGCCGTCATTGATCGGGCAGGCGTCGCTACTGAAAGAGCCGGCGTTGCTCCCGATCGGGACGGTGTGGACACCGACCTCGCAGGCGTAGTCTCCGTTAGAGCTGGCGTTGCCACCAGGCCTCTAGGCTGTTCTGAAAGGTGTATAGCCGCTCTCGGGGGCGTCCTTCCCCCTGTGAGCCTTACATCCACTGTCACGTTCGTCGGAGTGGCTGTCTTCCTTGCACTCCCAGCATCTCCGAGTGGCGTCAGTGAGGGGCGCGACGGGTCGAACGAGACCTCCGTTTCTCGGGGCGCTCCCGACACGAGAGCTTTCAGCTTCTCACTCTATCCAGGTCGCCGATCGAAATGCTCCAAGACGACATCCAACCAATCTCGTTTCCCAGACGTCTCTGGCTCTGACAGGGCTTCTATCACAACCTCGAGTACCTTTGCTTCGTCACTAGGTGCTTCCGTTTCAACGTCGCTCCGTTATCCCGAATCGGCTAAGCGAGACGTTCCACTTTCCGCGGGAACGCCTCTACCTCTTCTAACGTGGGCCTCTTCTTGCTCGCCGCCGCCGGTGACACTAGGCGCGCGTATATCCTCTTCGTAGTTCCCGGCTTGGAACAGAGACTCGGGCAGTAGTGGGGACGACCAATCTCCGACTTCTTCCCTTCTTTCACACGCTGTGTCCCTCACTGGACAAGTGTGGGCACGCATAGCGTACCCACTTCCTTTTGCCTCTGCTTTGTCGTTCCGCTACCAAAGGGGCGGCTCACTCCGCGCTTAAGGTTCTACGATTATTCGGCGTAAAAATACCCAGCTTCTCCACCAAATTGTCGCGGTCATCCTCCTTAGGTCGGGTCGTGTATCTAGCAGGCCGACGTAGGACTTAGGATATCCACGTAAATGTAATGTTGTTGTTATATTCTTGAGCACGACTGAAGTTCTACCCAAAGCTCCGAACTGTGCTTAGCGCTCACTGTGCTTAGCGCTCACTGTACTTAGCGCGAGCTTAGCGCTCACTGTGCTTAGCGCACACTGTGCTTAGCGCTCAGTTCGTAGCTTTAGGTAGAACTTCAGTCGTGATCCTTACCTTTTCGTAAACCGCTACCACGTGAAGTCCAACGTAAATTCCCAACCTTGTCGACGGCCAGGCGTTCCACTCTAAGCTTAGAACGCTGCTGATTGTGGCAAAGAGCACAGTTGCTTGGACGTGGCCTGCGACTTCTGCAGCAAGCAGATCTTTCGGACGTAGTCCGAGAGAATGGCGAGTCCACCTTCTAGCTGAGTACCGTGACATTACATTTAAAAATTCTTCATCAATATTGATCAAGCAGAGGTGCGAGTGCAACACGTTCCATAAAACACCGGTGTTTACACTCCCATGTAACTTGCTTGGGGGTGTACAGCTGCATAGGTGCTCTCATTCCCTGGTACCCACTAAAAATGCCCTAATTGCTCTAATAAAATTTAACTTAGTTTTTCTAAAAATGTTAACTATATCGACAGTACATTGCATTCGCCGGAGTTAGCGAAAGGATATGAAGTCCGCTTGCATCACCAACTAACAATAGTAATGAGCAGCCGCGCTTTGTCGCTGAGTGATGGTCGCTCCTCGGTTGCTCCGAGTGGTGACCATGACGATGAAGGAAGTAGCCATAACAACGCTTAGTTGCAGGGACTGAAAGTCCAGCAGGGGAAAAAGCCGAGTGCTGCTGCTTGCTTTTGACGGCGCAAATTGTCGAGTGGGCAGCAGCATACGTAACCCCCGGTAATATATTCGTAGGATTAGCAGTAGGGTGGGGCTGGCGGCTCTCCAGTCAATGGTCCGTCGAAGTCCGGCTTCTGGACGCGAGCATCGCGTCCTGGAGGCACCCGAGCCTCAGGTTGGAGCTGGACGCAGTCCTGGCTCTTCCTCTACACTTGACACTTCCACTTGATCTAGCGCAGCTTCGACAAGATCACCTTGTAGAGATCACCACGATGTCCTTGGCATCCTATAGCTGCGTTGCAGCACGACGCTTCGTCCTTGGCAGCGCTCTACCTCCTTCTTGCCCTTCGCATGCATGAACTGGTAGTAGTAGCTTGCATTCACGCACGGCGATGATGTTTGGCTCCCACTGAACGAGCCGGGCCTTGCTGATAGTTGATGCGCAGCACGTTCATACCATCACCGCAATGTTCGAACCTGTCCTAAAGCAACGGATTCGTCATTGCGTCGGCGATCATGTCGTCGGTGCCAACATGGCGAATCCGTAGCTGCTCGTCCTCCATGAGGTGGCGCACCAAGTGGAACTTGTTCATAATTTACTTGCTCTTGCTGTGCTTGCCAGGCTTGGCAGTCAGATATATGCACGAGTTGTAGTCGCCGATGATCTCCGGAGTCGCAAACTCCCAGCATAGTTCTTCACAGAGTCCACGTAACCACTGTAGATATATAGTTCCTTCATTCATGGCAATATACTCCGCTTCCGTTGAGCTCTGTGCGTTGATCACCTGCTTTCTTGATCCGTGCGAAACCACGTTACCATTGACGAACGTCACGAGCCCTCTAACACTCTTTCGATCATCAGCGTCATTAGCGTAGTCAGCATCGCTGTAACACGTCAGCTTGACGTCGTTCTCAGTAACAATGTTCATCACTAAGCCGTGGTCTTGAGTACCACTCAGGTAGCGTAGCACCCTCTTCCCCATAGCTTTGCTTGTGTGGTCGAATTAGGACAGGTATTTGCTGAGATTACGCACAGCGTGCGCATTGGCCGGCCTTGAAGCTGAGACCAGATATTGTAGTGCACCAACGAGCTTTCGGTACGGGGGTGGGTAGGCATCCTTAGCATCTTTGACCACCTCAGCGCGCAGCGCTTCCGGTGTTGCAACCTCATTGCAACCCCCCCCCATGTGAAATCGCTTCAGCACCTCCGTAATATGTTGCCGCTGGCAAAATTCCGCATGTCGTCGCTCGCTGTCGTTCAGTATCTCCACACCTAGTAGATACTTGACTGGTCCGATAGATGTGAGTGCATACTCCTCACTGAGTTGTTTAGCAACCTTAGCGCAAAGGTCACTAGGGGCGAGGAGCAGTAGGTCGTCGGCGTACACCGTGAGCAATATGGTGACTTCTCCTCCCACTTACCTGGCGTAGAGTCCGTCGTCAGAGTCGAGGCGCTCGAGTCCGATCTTCGTCAGGAGCTTGTGTAATGTCTTGTTCCAAACGCGAGGCGCTTGCTTTAGCCCATACAGACTCTTCTGTAGTTCGCATACGTAGCGCGTAGAGTCTTCTTCAAAGCCTGGAGGCTGCTCCATGTAGATCTCGTTGTCGAGATCACCGTACAGCGGTTTGACGTCGAACTGCAAGATTGCCCATCCGCGTTGGAACGGGTATACGCTCACGCATTTGATCGTCTCAAACCTGATAACATGTGAGTAGGTTTCACTGTAGCCGATACTCATGCGCTGTAGAAAGCCTCTGATCACTAGTCGAGCCTTATATCGCTTGATTCGGCCCGTAGAGTATCGCTTGAGCGCGTGTACCCACTGGCACGAAATGACACGCTTGCCCTTGGCCTCCGTGCGTCGCACGAGCACAATCAAGTTTCGTGCTGCTGCTGTGAGTCCATCTCGACTTGCATCGCCGCTTTCCACTCTTCTTTTGTCGAGGGGAGCGAAGTGACCAGTTTAAGGTAAGTTGTAAACTGAATGTATTAATATGTAGGCTAAGCTTAAGTTAAAATACAAACTATAACTCACCTACAGTCAAGCTATGTCATCAGCCATTGGTTGGCTTCTGACGACCCTAATACCATATACCAGTTATCACGAAGTGTGATGAGTCATATTTCTTGTTGCCAAGGATACACCTGGAACTACGTACCTTGTTAGAACACTGCGGATTTGATTTAGTATCCCAATTCGCACTGCGCCGACGCTCTCTAGAAGAGCAAAGCGTGTGCAGATCGAGTGGGAGCCTCGAAGACCAAGGACAGTCGACGTGACACTCACGAAGACGACAACTGGGAGCCATGCACGAAGCAGAAGTCGTCGCCAGACGAAAGTGCAGCTACCTCGCGACCGAAGCGGAAGTGACAACCATCTGCCTGACTCAAGGACTCAGTAGTGACGAATGTGACGGAGCAAAACGTCGAGGATGTGACGAAGCAGAATTGTCGAGGATGTGCAGATCTCCATTAGTCACAAGCATGCGGCAAGGTCAAAGAAGTGGAAGACCTGTGAGTTACTATTCACCGAGAGTACGCTCTTGGAAGCCGACTTACTCAAGCGCAAGGTGCTGTGTGACCCCGCCACGAGTGTGTTGAAGAAGGTCGACAGACACGGCGTCACCTGGCGCAGGAGAAGGATAGAGGTATGGAGCAGCTCAATGTATGACAAACATTACAAGGTGAGGAAGAGTACACACCGTCTGGCGTTGATCCGTACGCGTGAGACTGGTACAGCACCAAGACAGTAACCAACATAACGCGAGTGATGTTGAGTATGTTGGCGCTGACGACGGTCTCCCTACGGCCAGGGTGGAGATAGACAGCACACAATACAACATCAATATCGACATGCTGAACCAGAGACACTGTAGCTGATATAGAATGGATGCACTTATGAGGATCGAGTGGAAAAGCCAAGCACCAGTGGACAATGCGAAGAGTATCAGTGGTTTAATGCTCGACTTAAAGGGGGTATGGCTTTCCGACGAGCGCGACGTGTGTGGTAAGGTGATTGGTGTTGACGCATGCATTGGCTACATCTATAGTTAGTCATGGCACGAGAGCGATGTAATTGCTACAGAAACTTAGCCCATACAAATTCCTAGTCAAACAAAATGACACATGTTTTTTATAAAGGTTTTGTATTGGGCCAATGGTGGCGTAAATTGTGACCACCTTGACAAATCTCTTTTTTCTATGTGAGCCTCCCTAAAAAGTACAAAAATGCGAGCGTTATTAATAGCACATCCTTGCTATTTTGAAGCATGTTTTGCAATTTGTGTGAAATCCGCACCGTCAAATAATAAATATTGACTGAGTTATGGCATGGCCGTACAGTCGTGCACCTCCAATTCGGCAGGGCGGACCATATCAACAGTGCCAGGGCATAAGTGCACAACGTAAAGCAAAAACATACGCAAATCCAATGCACTGGTATTTTATTTGTTAATTCAGTACAAAATTTACGCCAATCTTCTGCATAATCTTGGCGATAGGCGTCCGGCAAGGCGGCAACTTCCGCGGACCGCTTAAGAATACTCTGGACGGTAGTGCGCTTTACTGCTTGGGGGGTCTTAAAGCGCTCCGTTGCCCAACGAACAAGTTCGGAGGGAGAGCATGCAGGATCTGACTTGTGCTTCTCGCACCTTTTGTGGGACATGTAGGAGAAAGGGCGATGTCCCATTGTCTTTGGCGGTAAAAATTAAACTGTGTGTTTGTAAGAAGATGTCCGATCCAAAATTTAAATCAGATCGATGCGGCGTGTCATCCCTCGGCGAGGAGAGGGAAAACGTTGAGGTTAATTGCTAGGGTGGTGATGGGCAAAGGTAATTGCGCATCCGATTTGCGTAATCATAAATCTGGCAGGGTATCGACTGATACCGGTGTCGAATTGGAGGTGCACGACTGTATAATTGCGTCCAGGAGTGTAGTAGCGTTTAAAAAAATGTAGATTAAAAATCAGGATTTTGAACGAGCTGTGTTCTGGTATCACCAGATTTGAGTTTAATCTTAACAGAACAATGGATATCGCGCGGCGTAGTCTTTCAAAATGTTGCCTTCTAACGACAAACAGGCGCTGCTGAATATGATCGATATGTCCTCTACGTTGCCTAGAAGCTTTAGCAGCGAAGAAATCATGTCTAGTTGAGAAACCAGCCCAATCATACGCTTCGCTGAGTTGTCCCAGGTAAACTGAACGGTGCCACGCATTGTAAGTCGTTCCTCCAGTAGTACAGCGGCAATACGAGTCCATCTGGTTCGTTGGGCTGGACTATCACTAAAATCTTCGTCACGGCAGACATCAACAATACTCTGTCTGCTGATCGTAAAACTTGTGGTTGTTTTAGCCACTATCGAAATCTCAGTGGCTCGCTCAACATGATCAAGCTTGAAGCGAACATCATCAAAGAGCAGACCCACGATCCCCCAGTTCCTAGCGAGCGCCTCAAAACCAAATACGGTTCCAGTGGCCAGATCCGGAGCCATGAATAGCCGTAGAAAGTCTAACTTGGATACTCGTGATCCATCAGGCTCCAAGAAACCTTGACGAAAAACACGAAAGTACTCTGCCACAACTACTTGCATTGTAATGTCAGAGAAATCCCGATGAAAAACATGTTGCGTAGAGACCTCAGACATGGAATCTCATCGCGTAGACGTTAAACAGTGTCTTCGATCTTTTTCACCCGCGTCTTCTGTCTAATGCGATATTGAGCTTGAAGCTTTCGCTGCTTCATGAGCTTTCTTGAAGCGTGTCGTTTTCGATCGGACCGTCCAGACAAGTGGGCAATGTTGTTTTTGGTTTGCGTAGTCAGCTTTTTCATACAGTGTGGGTCCATTTCAGTATCGTGAACTGGTTGGTTCAATCGGCTTCGTGATGAATGATTCTGGGTGAAGATGAAAGAGCCCGAACAGTCCTTCTGAACACGACGTCGCTCTACCACGTAGCCAATAACGTCAAGACTCAGGGACTGAAGGTTTGGCGGAAATAAGGTTTCGCTTAACATGGACGAAGTTTTGACCTGCGGGCTTGGATCGTTGAAAGTTAGCGATGGAGTGGCAAAATCAATTGTGAGATACTACTTGCACAGTGGGCCGGAAAGTCTAACAAGGAAAAAATCGCTCTCTGAAACATTTTCTCACTTACTATCAAGCGTTCTACCCACTGCCGGTAACTTTACTGTGCTTGTCTATACTAGTAGCTGTGCTTCGATATTTGTGATTACTTTCCTACAGCTTGGACGACTATACAGTGCGGTAGTTTAGGTTAGGTTTACTGCTAGTCAACACACACGCTTTGAATAAACTTGATCATTACCGTGTTTTTATAACGGAAAATCGCTCCACCAATGTATTACGCTGGCAAAGCTGTCCGTCACGGTATCATGACGAAGCGATACTCACATACAAGACGATAAGAAGTCAATACGACACCACCTCGTAGAGCATTCCTACATTCGTATATTCTGGTGTAGCATACTATGTATATTCATGTAAAGGAAATCAAGCTTTCTCAAATCCATATACGGTATGTCAGCAATATAAGCATACAAAAATATAATAAAGGCATGGATTGCAAAAGACACTTTTGGACGTAAATGTCATTAATAGTGGTTCTCACGGTTGGCAGGTAGGTTTGAACAGCCAATCACATCAAACCTTCCTGTCCTGTTTTTTTCAACTAAAACCTACTCGGAAAACTCGGTAGGTTTGGCCAAGAAGTAAAGGTATAATGTTATTGGTGCAAACGACTAGGAGAAGGTTTTATTTGATTGGTTGTGGCACAACAACATCGCGACCGCCAACTTTAGTATTTCATTCTGCCAAAATGGTTAACAAAAGGTGGAGTGCTGAGGAAGAATATGCTCTTCTCGATTACCTGTCTACACATTTAGATGAGTACACGAAAGGAGTCAAGTCGAAGTTCTACGAAGCTGCTCTTACAGTGCTCCCGCAGAAGTCAGCAACGCAAGCTAAGACCAAATGCACGGACCTCGAAAGCACCTACAAAAGTTACAAGACTAAACTCAGTCGCTCTGGCTTTGGTTTGAAAACTACTGATCCTACGTCTATCAAAGGTGTGTTTGCTTGTTATGCTTTTTTTGTTTTATTGGACGATTAATGTTGCTACATCGACAGACATGCTACTCAAGAAATGCAAGTACTTCTACGAGATGGACGAAATCTTTGGTTCGAGACACAACATGGTCCCTCCGTTTGTGCTAGAGCCGAATGCTGCTGTGCTGAATGGACAGGTTTACACTAGGTCCAACACTACCGTCACGACGCAGACACCAGCAATGGTCAGCACCTCCACCGTCAGCACCTCCCCGTCCCCAGCAGTGGCCATTGCCAGCATTGTCAGCAGCCCGCCGACGCCAGCAGCAGCAGCAGTCATCAGCACACCAGCAGCAGCTGATAGCAGTACGCCGACACTAGCATCAGGAGAGAGTATGAATGTGTCGGAATACTTTCCTGCCGACAGCTCGCTTACCATACGGTCGCCAACGGCTAAGATAAGCAGCAAGCGTGTCTATAACGATTCGCCGGGATCGTCTATCGCTAAGCTCCTTGCCCAGATTCGTGACGAGCGTGACACGACCCGAGCAGAACGCCACAACGAGAAAATGTTGATGCGCAGAGAAGAGCTGGAACTGAAAAGGCACCAGCTCGAGGCATACAAACTTAAGTTGAAACTTAAGGAACAGAAGATGGAACGCATGTTTTCAGTTATGACGCAGAAGTTGGACTTGCAAGCCAAGAAGATGGAGATTGAGTTGCTGAAGTTGCGTACTACTTCTAAGCAAGATGAATAAAAACGTTTTTGTTTTAGTTTTGTTTTCTATTGCTCTTCAGTTAGCCTAGGTGAAAACCTCTCGAACGCAGGACAATTTCTTGTATGCATGTACGCAGATCTTCACTGTCCTCATTGTACCAATCCACTGCTGATGCGTTATCCTCTTGCTGAGTATTGTATTGATCCCTCGGTACCTCGAAGCTGTCCGAACTATCGATGCACAAGTTATGAAGTATAAAGCAGGAAACGATTTTGCTGCAGACCTTCATGATATCGTCTTCATCGACAATTCTGTCTCGGATTCCATCGAGAACAGGAAACCGAGCCTTCAATATCCCGATGGTGTGCTCAATTATAATGCGCTGTTGCGCCAAAAGCCAATTGAACGTCTTGTTTCGCGGTAGTGTGCTAGCTGGCATTTTATATGGGGTCAAAATGAATGGGAAGCAGCACGAATACGCTGTGTCGCCGAGAAGATATTGACCAGCGTCAAAATATGCAGCTGGCTGCTCAGCCATAACCGTCAAACTCATTGCCCGTTTATCATGCAAAGACCCTGGCTGGCCGACCTGTATCAAGTAGAATTAGCATTAGCGTAGTACCAAATGCAATGAGTCTTGCACCTTACCTGATAGTATGTAATACGGCGGCGGTGATCGCATACAATTTGAGCACCAATGCAGTAGACTGACTTTCGGGAATAGTAGCACTCGGGGTCAACAGAGGGAGCGCTACTCAGCTTAAACGTTGTGCCGTCTACACACCCAACGCAGGATGGGAACCCTGAACGCGTCTCAAACGTTTGTGCTATTAAAACCCGTTCCTTCTTGCTCGGCCAGCGAAGAAACTCCGGCTCAATGGAAAGAATTGCACTAGTCACTCGGTCCCTGAATTTATAAACAGAACCTTTTGGACACACCACCGTAATAGAATAGCTAGCAATGCCACTAAGACGTCTGTAGCTGTGAGCTTACCTTCCCCAATGCCAAAATGCTGCGCAATGCGATGGATCGTCAAGTCCTGCAGCGCGAAGAGAAAAACCTCCAGCTGAAGTTGGACAGGAGCTTGTTGCTGCTTGCCGGGTACTCGAGCGAAGGCAGTGTGGGCCTCGATGCGTCCCAGCAAAAACACGAAGGTCTGTTTGCTCATGCGTAGGTCGCGGCGAGCACGAACGGCATCAAGCAGAAAAATCCGTTCAGGGCTCCATTTCCCAGTTTTGACGACGTCTGGACGACCCAGGTAGCGGTGGGAGACTATCGCGCAGTAGAACATATCGTCATCGTTTTCGTCGCTCTCGCTTCCCTGGTCACAAAGCTGATAGCTTAGAGCCGAGTGCTGTAGGTGCAGCAGCAGCGCTGCTCGTAGAGATCGCCCCATTCTCACCTTCAGCGCTCACTTACCAATGAAGTCACTGGCTGCGACTGTCAGTAGCCCCTGCACACGCTGCTCACAGTTGAACAATGAAGGTTTGATTTGATTGGCTTACGAAACCTTCGTACCTTCTAACCGTGAGAACCACTAATAAATGTCTTTGAATGTATTTACCATTACAGCAGTCCATGTACAGCTCGTATGGCCAGTTACAACAAGCCTTGAGCACCCGTTTATGAGCGTGTAATGCAGCTACTGTACGGTATTACTCAATGGAAGAGGTATAATCTATGCACCTTCAATAGTTTGTTACAAGAGATGGTACCAAACAAAGCTTTTGCTGTGGCGTCCTTTGGGAGATAAATATCTTGGGTGCATGGTATACTTTAGAAAGTGTATAATGAAAGGGTTCTCAGACAGAGACATAGTGAAACAAGTATCGATTTTACAATGCGATAGTAGTAGTAGTAAGACTAGTATACTACTCAAACTACCACTTACAAATCTCTAGTGCTGCGTGCGTCCTCCGTCAGCCTCACCAGCTCAATTCCCTTGTGTGCCGCAACAACAACTGCCTTTCGGCTCGTCTGCTGTCTGTCCGCGTCCTCAGGGGTCCCATGACAATACCTCCCGTCGAAAACACCCGCTCCTGGAACGCTGAGGACGATATTTTGCCGAGGTGAATCCGCGCAAGCAGAGCTATAGAAGGGAACTGTGCTTCACCTTCATCGCGGAACCACTTCAGTACGTCGATATGCTTGTACAAGCCCAGCTGTGCCCAGTACATGCCGTCGCGAGCGTCAATTGACATCGCATTCGACAGCTCCTCTTTCGAGATATCATAGTTCTGACGTTGGGCGATATTTAGCCACTCAGGTTCCAGCTCTAGTCACTCCTTCAAGACAGTGTCAGCTCTTGCATTGATTTCGGTCTCTTTAACTTCGTCTCTGGTCTTTCTTGTCCGAATCGGGGCACCCAGTAGGAGTTCATCTTTGTCATCCCAGCCAGTAGACGAAGGAGAAGAAAACGGGGAGTTCGACGTTTGACTGAGTAGGCTACTTTGAGACGACTGTTGGGACAAGGGTATCTTTCCTTTTTATCATCTGCGCAATCACAGTGCCGTGCTCTTCTCGCAGGAAGGCCATTTCATTCTTGTAGAAAGCCTTTTCTTCCTTGCGAGGGATGTGTCCGACGGCTGCAATCTTCTTCACGCTAGATTTAGCCGAGGGTCTAGCAAAATACAAGCCATAGCCTCCTTGGTCTCTGTGGGGAAGCGGGCCCGCAGCTGCAGCATTGTTCTTTTAAGGCACGATTTGCTGGCGGCTGCAAATTGGTCAAGCTTCTCCACATCGCTGCGATGACTCTCTTCGTTCGCATCATTAGCTCCGGGGGGCTCAATTACCATTGCATCAACCTTGAAGGACTTCAGCTTCTTCTCTGCGAGTCGTCGGAATACTACCATATACGACGATACTAGATTCTCACTTTGCACTTCTACAAGCGCAAGTTCAGCAATAAATTTGGTAACTGCCTCCATTTTTACAGCCAGCGTCCAATCTTTGGCCGTTAGCGACGTCCGCACGCTTGTGACGTCTTTGGTGAGCTGAAAGTATGCCTCAAAAGCTGAGTAGTCGACTACTGATCTTCGAATCAATTTGCAAGTGTAAGCAACACGAACGTCTTGGTCTGTCATTAGATCTAGCTCAGGACACGAAAGCGCCTTTTGAATTTTCTTTAGCGCGTGACCCTGCTTTGGAGACCTGAAGTGATTATTCAGGTTTCGCAACATTTTGATAACACCACCTCCTTCGTCCAGCGCCACTCCAGCTGTGACAGTAGTTAATACTTTGTAGTTGAACTATTCCAAACAAGCACAGTCTGGATATTATCCTTCAGTCCGATCCCGTAGCCAATACACAGGTTGAGAAGATGCATCGACCAGCTCTCTTGTTCTGTGTTAATATGATCAGCAACCTTTTTCGCTGACGAGGTTGTATCTGACATAGTGAATCGAGTCATGACACGAATGTCGAGATCATACCGAGTATTGATACCACTCTCAATGACTTTTGCAACGCTGAAAGCGGTATGACCGTCATTCTTAACACAGGCGAGCAGTGCAAGGAACCGAAATCGCCAAGAACTATCGATAAGCGCGTTTGACGCGCCAACGATACTCTCTTTCACGCAGCTAGTCCAAACATCATGCAGCAAATTAAAAAACTTCAGCTGACCGGGCAATTTCAAAGTCCGAAGATAGTAGTGCGCCCACAAGCTCGCAGAACAAAAAGAAACTGTCTGTTGAGCAGCCGGTCATGTCGGTCACGACCCAGTACGCGAAATGAGGTGTTGTCAGTTGCAGTAGAAATAATGCCCTCAAAAGTCGAAGACGCGCAAACCATGTAGGGTAGCCCTTGCGAGATGATAAACTTTGAGATAAGGACGTTGATGGTCTTCTCACTCGCTCCAAATAACCGGGTGAAGCCGTTTCTACCGATACTACACCTGCTGATGCAGCGGAAGTAGCTATGCAAGTAGTCGTTGTTGTCGCTGGAGAGATGGCAGCGTTCTCAGGTTCCCAGGTCAGATCCAACACAGCCTCCGCATCCACGACGTCCGCCTTTGACTTGTCAGTTGCACTCTGCTCCGCTAAGATGGCTAGAGGATGTTCAGCGTTCTTGGACTTGATGTAGACCTTTGCGTTACTCGCGTTTCTCGTATTGCGCAGGGCCTCCTCCCAACTAAATCGATTAATTCTTGCTCGGGCTTTGATCAGTTGGCATCGCAGCAGACATATGTTCTGATACACCCCCACAGACGGTTTCCATGGGTTCTGCTTCTTGTAAGGAATCTCCAGTGTGTGAATGAGGTCCCAAACATCATCTGTGGTGCCTGACTTTCTTGCATGCTTTACCGTGAGGGGAACACCTCCTACCGTCTTACCCCGCATATAAGGTATATGGTCTGTAAATGAACACACAACACTGCTTGTGTGTTATATTCGTTTAGAAAGCCTATGTGTTGTACAACGAACAAATTGTTTGACTTTGAAGAAGCAAGTTTGTGGGTCCTGGAATCTGTCTTGGTCGTTTAGGCTGGACCCTCCTACCGTAGGAGGACCTACGCGATCGGCGTGGGTTCAAACCTGCCTGCGTGCAGGTCACATGATGTTATGATTGGTTGCGGGTCTTTTCTTTCTGTTGTGGCTGCGTAGTATACGGAGGTTTTGTGCCTTTCCAAAAGTCTGCTAGAACAGCGATTTTCTCCTGGATACTATAGCTACGTCGCTCAGCACCCATGGCTGTGTAAAGAATAAAATACCGGTAAGAGAATTAAAGCCAAGTAACAGCAGCACCGACAAGTTTGTTGAGAAGGGTGGTTGGTTGGAGCTCTCAAGAATATTCATTGGCTCGTACAGCCTTCTGTTTTAAGTAGGTTTCAGCCACATATGTTATAGTAGTAAAATTGAGGTTTAAGGTAGATGTCGATCGAATCCTGTATTTTATTTAGAACCCATATGCCTTATATGCGGGGTAAGACGGTAGCTCCGAAGTCGACGGTGAGGCCTCTGTATCCGGCGAGACGCCAAGGCTGGCCATCGGCTCGAGCACGGTTGTTGGAGCTGCTCTCTTATTTTCAGTATTGGACTCCACCGAGACGTTTTTCATCTTCGCTTCACAGGCAGTAGTTTTGCGTCGCTTTACAGGAGGTTCTGCAGTCTCGTTCACAAGCTGTACTGGTGAGAGCACGAAGTCGGAGTCGGATCCCGTCTAAATGTTCTTGGACCGGCCCATTGAAGGCGCATGTTTCGCAGCGGTTGGATGCACGGCTTGAACACACATTTGGCTACAAAACCCGAATAGTAAAACAAGTACGTACAAGCTCGCTAAATATCTAGCACAGTAATCATATTACCTCTCGCTTAGCGCTGAATCAGTGCCTTCAAAGACATCGATAGCGCACAGATGCTGTACGGGTTCTTCGCAAATTCAGTGCCTTGAAAGACATCGATAGCGCACAGATGCTGTACGGGTTTTTCGCAAACGCTGCACGGGTCAGTCTTCAGTTGATCGTCTTCCTGGCAGCCCTTTACTGAGCACCCCATACTTAGCTCGCTAGTCACTGGCTCGGCTGACTATAGTGAACCGGTTTGTTATTTTGACAAATGATGAAAACGGCGACCGTACCTCACTCCCCCCAATGGTGAATGAGAGCCACTCGCTCGAAAATTACCAATAAAGGGTAGTCATTGCTCATTCAAGGTACTTTGAAAAGTAGATCTTTAAAAGTACTATAGTGCCAAGTAGTACTACTACTCAAGTGAATACAACACGGTATTCATATGAGTTTTACTGAACTTCTCAAAGTAGTAGTATTTCCAAAAAAATACTATTATTGAAAATACTTCCAACCCCTGATGATACAGTTTTCGTATGTTTTATAGACAGACAGAGCACTCCAGATCAGACGCCCATATGTCACGAAAGGGTAGCTAAAATGACTGTATCCATTGTAGCTCTTCACTTACCGGTAGCGCAAACTTCGTGCTACTTAGTGAAAAGTATCGGATTATCATATAAAAATGTTAATTATTGAAAAATACCACTAGAGTACCATCAATTGCACAGCATCTTACGGGAATGTCAACTTATATAGCTCATGTTGCCATATCCCAAGTATACGATCAGTAGCACGATCGTACTGAGCCGCCGTGCACCTTTGAACACCAAGTATGCCTACTTGCACGTATTCGCCGATACATACGCGCGAAAACTGACCGAACGATTATTGGTACCCAACGGACGCTATATGGGCTGCTGTGTGCCAGTCTAGTGACCTAAAATGATTCAGAAAGCAATATGCTATGTTACACTTCTGCCATTAATGACCGTGATGTAGGCAACGCGCATACTTATATTTATATCCCGTCTTCACGTTTCCAAACGCTGATTCCTGTACCGCCGTCCATTTCCATGGTGCATCCATGCGCAGCATCCTCGTCATCGGCGCCATCAGAGAGCCAAATCCGACCATAAAGCACCTACAATAGGCCGTCAAGTGCTTGGCCGTCTCACCTCCATCGCGTCGACCGGTTGCGGAGAGTCCTCCACCGCCGTCGTCAGCCGTTCTAATAGTTACACGCCCAAGGATTTTAGCTCATGCACTAGCTACTGAATACTTCTGTGCAAACACACAAGCTTTGACCATGAGCGTAAAACCTGCCGTTCCCCGCCGCTCCAATACACACGCGAAGGCAAGGATACAAATCCCCAAATTTCATCAAATCTGCCCCCACCCTTACCTCCTATAATAAATACATCCTTTCGTGGCATAGATGCGCTGTTAAAAAATAACTCCGAGCAAGCATGTATCCAGTGTGCCGTGAGTTGCTGTATGTACTGTAGTGGGCTCTTGCCTCAGTGATGTAGTAAATTCATGATTACTCAATGGAAAAGACAAGAAAACTCACCCCTGGGACGAACCAAATGGGTGCGAGTCGAAAAAGATTCAGTAACCGTTCCAACTTCGGTTCGGAGCCGGTAATCTGAAAAATTTCATTCTTCCCCGTATTTAACGTCGGAAATGAACCGTTCGAAAGTTCCTCCCGTAAGTAAAGGGAGCCTGAACCCATTGATATGGGAGAGGGTGAGGGTTCTCCAGTTTGGCGTACTTCATTGGCTAAATTACGGTGCGTTTTGGCATTTTTTTGCGCTGACTGGAGCTTTAAAAAGCTATTTACTTCCTGCTATCACACCGCGATCTTCAGCAGATACTCATGGACACAGAGCGAAGAAGGCGTCGCGACGAAGCCAGTATGCCGATCGCTGTACGGGAGGCCATCCAGGCCTTTGTCCCCGAAGCTGGAACGAAGATCTTACGCGCCAAGACGAGTGAGACGTCATTCGTCTACGACTGGGGTGTCCGCGTCGTCAGCACGGCCGACACCAACGCACCTGCTGTGTGGATGTGCATGGCGGCCGAGACTTGCCGCACCCAGCGTGTAAAGATCGTGATGTCAGGCGGGAAGACGTCAAAAGTGACGCTTCATCTAAGCAAGGCACACGACGTTGGCTCCGACAAGACCGCCAGCGAGGAGGGCAGGAAAAGAGCTCGCGACGAAGATCTTGCTGTTTTGAAGAGGCGTCCACTTTTTCGCGATGATCCTGGCCGCGCGTACGTCTTGTTGGAGACACTGCGCATCGTGAACAACAACCTTCCGTTCAGAATTGGAGAGTACGAAGAGTCGCTGATAATCCGCGACTTAATGTTCAAGGAGGAGGCTCGTGTAGCATTAAACGCCAAGGTCATCCGCCATTCTATCGTGGAGCTCTACGATGCGACAAAACATCAAATCCAAGCGATGCTGACAGAAAACAGAATCGGCTCAGCAAAAAGCTTCTCCATCGTTGCAGACTTCTGGACGGCGTCCGCGATGAATACCAAGTTTTTGGGATTGAGACTTTATCTAGTGGACTCGTCGTACCGGTTCAAATCCGTGTTACTAGGGACCCGACATTTTGCCCCGCAGTATGGCGAACGTGATGGCGGAATCCGAGGTCCATTCTATCGCTGGATTGGGGATGTGTTAGAGGACTTTGGACTTAGTCGTCACGACCTCTTCGGGTCTACCAGCGACGGTGGACCCGACGTCAAATGGATGATGAGGTCAGGGCTCAAATTGTGCTGGGAATGGTGCGTACCGCACTTTACACATGCGGCGACCAAGACCGCATTTGGCATCGTTGCGGAGAGCGGCTCGTCGAAGAACCCAGCGATGACGGACATGCTTCGACGCATCGTCAAAACTGTGTACCAGACACAGCATGTGGAAGTGATGGGCACTCTCTTCTCGGAGCTTTGCATTGTTATGACCGACGATAATGTGAACGCGCGCCAACTTCTCAACTTCAAGATTCATCGGTTTTTGGGGCTTGCTCGCGTTGTACGACGTATACTCCTACTCTGGGACCCACTGGCCGCATGGTATGAAGAACGAACTGTCAAAGCCCAGCGAGAGAATGTGGCACCACCGTCTCCCTTCCCTTTGGCTCGTGAGAAGATGGAACTGATACAAATTCTTTCTCTGCTTGAGCCGGTTTCAGTGATTAACCACATCGGGCAATCCGAATCAGGAAACCAGTGCGACGTTCTCCTCGGTCTGTACAAGCTCCGAATCTCGTTGTTAGACGTCACTACTCCCTTAAAAGACTGCCGATCGACCAAGACAGAAAGACGCTTCTTTCGGCCGGAAGAGCTGTCCAATCTGGCGACAACAACTCGGGAACTTCTCCATAAAGCTTTTCATCGTGTCTTTTTCCGGCGATACACTGACCGCGAGATAATGAATTCATGCTCCTACGCCTTCGAGATGCAGCTACTTCTTCACCCTAACTTCAAGAACCCAGACGGAGCGCTAAAGAAGGTGATTCTAGTGTCTAAGTTACAAGCCGGGGCATCACAACAGGTGGCAGATCGCCACTTCATCAAGGTTCGCCGTAAGATCATCGACGGTGTCCGCAGAATTATGGAGGCAGTGGACACTCAGCCAACATCTCCCGGAATCGTAGCTCCGCCTCCGGTAGCAGTGTTTTCAGAGGACCTCATGGAGTTATTTGCAGAAACGGCGAACGAGGTGGTACCACCGCCTGTCGACACACATACGGCAATGCACGAGCAGCGCATTGACGAAGAGCTTGACCGTTGGCTTTCGACCCCTACTTCGCTGAACGTAATGCGTCCCGGTGAGTTTGAGCCCGTCCTGAGCTTCTGGAAGCGTCAACATGATCAAGGCAACTTCCGGCTTCTGTCTCTTGTTGCACGCGTCCTATTCTCAATGCCCTCCTCGTCGGCTCAAATAGAGCGCGATTTCGGGACAGCCGGAAGAATGGTGACCCCACAACGCAGCTCACTGTCGCCGTACAACGTGGATATGGCCACATTTTTAAACTGCAACAGAGACTACGTGGATATCACACAGTGCCCGAAGCTTTCTACTAACGCTGCAGGGGCGAGGCTGCCCTCGAATGTGTTGGTGAACATGATCCAGGACCTGGATGACGAGTTTGGCTCTTTGGAGAACATGTTCTCGGCTGCAAGTATGGATCTGGGGCTCTCTGACAATGAGGAAGCAACTGAAGGCTAGCCAGATCAAGAACGAGCTGATGTGTTTGTGTATAAGTTCATTAATACCCATGAATCTGACTATGAACGGAGTAGACGCTTGCTCTTAATTGTTTGTGTTGGTGCCAGCAATTCTGCTGCTCGGGTGGTAGCGCGAGTTCGTACTGCTTCTTGAGCTTCGTGACGAATTTGATCAACTTTAGCCCGAGCCTTGCGTTCATCATGTCGATTTTGATCCGCCTTGGATCGATCCTCGCGTTCTGAGCGGCGCAGAGGCTTTGGTTTTGGCTTGGCAGGCGTTATCGATCTGCTAACTTTGTCGGCTGGCGGCACTTGTCTTGATATTGCAGTCGCTGTACTTGTAGATGCTGGACCGGGTGCATTCGACCTCTGTGCCATCACCTCGCGAGCCTTCGATTCAGCTGCCGTTTTGGCAACAGCTACCACTTGACGAAGCCGTTCCTCAATGTGGTCGTTGCGGACGTCGCTCTCCTGCTGTTGGCGCACTCTGATTGCACTGTCGTGTTGGTGAATTATACCTCGAACCAGCTCAGCAATACGAGTCTCGGAGCGCGCGATGGACGCTTGCTGTATGTTTCTCTCATCTTGTAGCCCGTTGTTCATGAGCGTTCGTGTGTTATCGTCAGCGCGTTGTACGGCCAATTTGAGCTGGTCTTTCACGTATTCAGTGATATCGCGGCGCAGGTCCAGAAGGAGTTTCTCAACCCTCAGGTTCATCTCCTGCTCCATATCTAGCACGGCAGCGTGCATACGCTGCTCCACCAACTGGCTCAGCGCAACTTGATCTGCTATCTGGGCCTCTGCAAATACTCGAGCCTGTTGCTGAGCTCCCTGTTGGAGCTGCTGTAAGACGTCCTGAATACGAGCGTCAACACGATGCTCCAGAGCCATCGGGTCGCCGTAAGTCTGCTGAATAGCGAGAACGAGCGCGTTACACCGCGCATTTGCCTCTTCTCGGGCTGCCGCAACGCGCTGCTCGACGAATCGCTGCTGCTCTTCTTCGTGCCGAGACTGTCGATGCTGGAGCTCGGCCTGATGCTCTGCGATACTGTTCGCTTGTGCAGACACATGGACAAGAGCCCGCCCAAGGCGCTCACCATCGACACGATAGTGTTTCGGCAGCTCGATGATCGGGAGGTCATGGAGGTCAACCATCGGCGATGAAAATCGAGTTGAAGTTGTAAAATGCTGGAAGCGCAGATCTAAATCCTAGGTAGCAATAATAATTTTGGCTAATGAAATGCAATAACGTGAGCCAATGAGAGGCGATGATTCATGGAACGAACCGAGTTCTCTCCCAGGTTCGGTTCTGTGACTTTTTGCAGGAACCGGGCTCCCTGCCCAGTTCGGGTTCGTAGAAAACAGTAGAACCGTGGTTCAGGTTCGGTTCGTCCCAGGGGTGAGAAAACTTCTTAATTAAAGTATTTGGGATGATAGCTAGGGATTAGTAGTAGTCGTCAAAATACGGTAGTAGGATTGCAGGACACCGAAGTACTACTTGTGCATTATAATAGTCATTTACCGCCGATGACTGTTCGGCATTAGCACTACATAATAATAATATTGCTTTGCACCCTTCACTATCTCTTCAAGACCACTCAATTATAATCCTTTAAAGCACCGTGGCACTGGTCGCCATTCCTACGGTGTATGGCACGAAGTAACTCATCAACTCTATTTCCGGGGCTACTCCTAAAATGAATCTCATTCCGTGTACTATAATTACGAGGACTTGCACATCGCAACTCGATGAGTTGGAGTGAGATCCCCCAGTGAGGTAGGTACATGTAACTAACTATCAGCTGGGAAAGAATCGCTCTTCAAAACTGCCGCACTGTGGGTATTTTAGTCGCAATGGTAAGTTCTTGACCACTTTTGGAGGGGTTGAGAAGGATGGTGAGTTTCGTTTCGAGGTATTTCCGCTCACTTCTAAACCACCACAGCCTACAGCGGAATTCGAACAACTGCGCTAGACAGGGGTACTTGCCGAAAGGGGTATAATGTTGCCACAGCCGTCGTCTGCGGACCCGCTTCAAGTCAAGCTTGGAGCGATACGGCGAGGATCCCGAAGCTCCCGGAGCTCGTTCGTACTTGAGCACATCCGAAATGAAAGTGAACACTATTGGCAAGCGTACATAAAGGTCGACGAGCTGTCTACACGCGAGCGTAAAAGTCGAATTTCAGCGTCGAATCTCGAGCAAAGTCAAGGTCTTCAATCGACTGACATTGAAGACGCTCGAAAAGTATGCGGGTACAACCGGTTGTCACCTCCCAAGACGATACCGGACTACATTCTGTTCTTGCAGCAGTTCCTCAACATGTTCATGTTGCTCTTATCGACTGCTGCAATCCTCAGTCTGATCGCGTATTTCATCAACAGGTCGACAGAGATGAATCTCTACCTGGCTATCCTCCTGTTCGCTGTTGTGTTTGGTACGTGCACAGCGACATTTCTTCAAGAACGGTCGACTGGGAAGGCGATGGATTCATTCAAAAACATGCTGCCAGCTCAGAGTACAGTCGTTCGTGACGGTGTCAGCCAAACTATCCCGGCTGAAGAACTGGTGGTGGGGGATCTCGTGTGGGTTCGCAACGGTGACAAAGTTCCAGCAGATCTGAGGATTCTTCAGTGTAACAACTTGAAGGTGGAGAACTCCTCTCTAACAGGTGAATCAGAGCTGATTAGTCTTACGTCGGATGCTCAAGATCATTCCGTCGCTCAATTGGAGTGCAAGAACATTGCGTTCAATGGCTCGCTGTGCTTTGACGGAGCCGCCTTGGGTTTGGTGCTGACGGTCGGAGACAAGACGGTTCTCGGCCAAATTGCCAAGCTCTCAACGTCGGCAACCCTTGCTGAAACCAATATGCAGCGTGAAGTTAAGGCCTTTGTTCGGTTTATCGCGATTCTAGCTTTCGTCATGGCCAGCATCCTGTTCATTCTCGGTGTCGTCCACAAGGACGGAGGAGATGTTTTGATCACATTCGTCGATGGTTTCCTCGTCATCCTCGTGGCGAACGTTCCTCAGGGTCTTCACGTCACGGTCACCTCTCTCTTAACCATTACAGCCGGTCGGTTGGCAGCGAAGAATGTGTTTGTCAAGCGTCTAGACTGCGTCGAGACACTGGGTTCCATTTCACTGATCGCTACCGACAAGACGGGAACGCTTACGAAGAACGTCATGACGGTCACAGATATCTGGGCAGGACGCGAGTTCATGGCTCAACCATCCGAGCAATGCACAGAGATCGTACCGGATACTACGACGGACTTTCTGACCGGCATGACACCCAAAGCTCTTCTTACTCGCGGTGCAGCGCTCTGTAACCGTGCTGCTCCAGACGTCACCCATCCTTCGAATATTCAGATTACAATTGATGAGTCGGTGGATTCGGGAAGTGAGAAGAAGAGCGAGTCGCCCATACGCAGTCCGAAGATCCGAAGTCCTTCGATGGTACGTAAGCAACGAGCTTTAACTACAACGCGGCAGTACACTGGTAACCCCTCGGATATCGCGCTTCTTCGTTTTGCGGATCTCAATTTCTCGGCGGACATAACACGTGACGAGTATCCACTGATCTTCGAAATCCCTTTCAACTCGACCAACAAGTGGCAGCTTGTCGTTGTACCTGCACCAGGTGAAAAGACAACGCAACGGAACTTCGATGTGTTCATGAAAGGTGCTCCTGAAGTGATAATCAAGCGATGCAGCACGATGATGTCTGCAACCGGGGAGGAAATTCCGTTAAACGAGGCGCTGGTAAGTGAGTTCTCTCTTGCATACGAGACGTTTGGACGCAAAGGCCGACGTGTCATTGCACTGGCAACCCGGCGGTTTGAAGCGTCCAATACGCACTTTACCGCTGAAGAGGGAAATTTTCCCTCTGAGAACCTCTGTTTTGTGGGAATTACCGCAATTATGGACCCTCCGCGGGACGATGTTCCTGACGCAATTGCGAAGTGTAAGGCGGCTGGTATCAAGGTGTTTATGGTTACAGGCGATCACCCATTGACAGGACGAGCCATTGCGATCGAAATTGGACTGCTGGACGATAGTGGGCGTGTTCTAGACTTGCTGGAACCTCCCACTACGAAGATATCGGTAAAGCTACCAACCGATTTCGATACGTACAATGGCGCAGTCGTTCACGGTGGCTTCGTTAATTTGCTGTCTAACGAAGACTTGAAGGCCATTCTACGCTTGAATTCGGTGGTGTTTGCTCGCACTACGCCCCAACACAAGCTGCAGATTGTCAAAGCTAGTCAAGAGATTGGCGAATGTGTTGGGGTGACTGGAGACGGTGTCAATGATGCTCCAGCGTTAAAGCAAGCGGATGTTGGCGTGGCAATGGGAAAGAACGGTAGTGACGTCGCTCGCCAAGCTGCAGATATCATCCTCATGGACGACAACTTCTCCTCGATCGTGCGCGGTATCGAACAAGGACGTATCATCTTTGATAACGTCAAGAAGACGATTGCGTACACGCTAACGCACTTGTGGCCAGAGATCTTGCCATTGGCTATTTATCTGGCACTTGGAATGCCGACAGGTATGACAGCGCTCCAGATTTTAAGTATCGATCTTGGAACCGAACTTGGACCTGCAGTTTCTATCGCTCACGAAGGAGGAGAACACGACATCATGCAACGCCCTCCACGTAACGTCAAAAAGGACCGACTCATCTCTAAATCTCTACTGGTCTACTCGTATATTGTCGCTGGAATGATTAATGCAGGCGGCTGCTTGCTCGCTTACGCTGCTGTGTTCTGGCGCAACGATGTGTCGTTCTCAGATTTGTTCATGAGCGCAGAAGAGAACTGGATCAAAGACGCCGACCCACTATGTGTCACGGACACAAAATGTTTGGATGCTCAAGATCAGATGCGTATACTGGCAGAGGCCTGTGCGTCCTGGTACATCGCTCTGGTTACGTGTCAATTCTTCCACATCTGGATGGTCAAGACCCGACGCACTTCGGTCATTAAGGCCAGGATCTTCAAGAACATTTTCACTGTGTATGGTGCAGCGATGGAGATTCTGATCGTTCTGCTGGTCGTGTACGTTCCTGGCATCCAGTCGTTCTTCGGAACTGCAACTGTGGACTATGTGCCGTGGCTGATCGGATGTGGCGCTGGTATCGTCACGTGCCTATACAGCGAAGCCATTAAGGCTGTCGCGAGACGACAAATCCCTGGCCAAGAACACCGCCTCGCTCAATGGGTCGCATGGTAGAAACTAAATGCAGAATGGATGCTTCAATAACAATACCGCACATACCTTTCTCAACACTTCTCATAGGGTCCGCACGGAATTAGAGAATATTGCTGGACACCTGTTAAATTGACGAGTACTATCGTTTCATCGTATAATTTGATATACTGCGAAAGCTGCGTTTCCGTTTTAAACAGTCCGAGTTCCTCAACGCTTGATAAATGTCCGGTTTTCGGAGCAACGCTTAGTATTCCCGCGTTGAAGCGCGACGAAGAGCAGGATAGTCGATAAAAACGGTGTTTCCAAAGATGCTGATACTCATATATCGTATGAATGGATGCAAGTTGGCTGAAAGCTTGCCGTAAAATAACCTGACTCATCGTGAGCAAAACGTCGGAAAAGCACGTCCGAATTACACAAAGTATAAAAGTTAAAGCTAAAAAATATGTGGACAACGTGGCAAGTGAATAGGCTTTACTGGTATGGCGAGTTTCGTACCACTGCGAAACCTGATAGCGCGCAGCCTCCACAAGACGAAATCAAAAGCAATTTCTGAGGGTCAAGCATCAGGTAATCGAAGACGATCTCCGAGACACAGTTGTTCGCCTCACACAGCATGGTCCTTGGTCGGGTCCCAGCCAGTAACGAGATACTCGTCCAGAGCAGCAAGTTTGTCAGCTTGCGAAGGCATCAGTTTGACGTTCACCCCCTCGAAGTTGTTTTTTCTGTCGTCCAGGGTTCGTGGACTTGGGCAGGGTGATGAAATCATTGGTCAAGCTAAAAGCCACCAACACTTGAGCAGCAGTGGCGCCAACGTCGTTCGCGATCGCGACCAGAGTAGGGTCATCCATCTTGCAGGCTCTAGCCAATGGAGAATACGCTTCAAGCAGGATGCCATGCATTTTGCAATACTTCACCAGCGATGGACGCATCATCCATGGATGAGGTTCAACTTGGTTCACTGCGGGTTTGACCTTCGCAGTCTTTAAGAGCTTTCCTAAGTACGCCTCGTCGAAGTTCGAGACGCCGATGTCCTTGAGTATACCATGTGCGTGAAGCCCTTCGAGATCACGCCAGGACTCATCACGCGTGGAAGAATACCCCGGGGGCGTACAGCAGGTAGAGGTCGATGTAGCCGAGACCGAGCTTCTCGTTACTCTCCTTGGTGGCTACCAAGGCCTTTTCATAGCCCCATTTGTCAATGAAAAGCTTAGTCGTCACGAAGATCGCTTCACGAGGGATGCCGCAGTCGCGGATGGCACGACCGACATCTGCTTCGATCTCGTAGTATTGCGCCGTGTCAATGTGGCGGTAGCCAAGCTTCAGAGCCGACAATACGGCGTTGTAGCTTTCGGCACCGGGTTCGGACAGGTGCACGCCCAGTCCAACCATTGGAATCGTGACTCCACTTGGCAGCGTCTTGGTCGGGACTGACCGTCCCGGTCATTGTGTGTATGAGTTATCTGAATAGTCTTTGGTCTTCCGCAGCAGCTTGAATGGTGAGGAATGAACATCAATGAGCTCCAGCAGCGGCGAGCTAACAATAGGGAGCAAGTGCTGGCGATACATGTGCGAGAATGACCTTCATTCTTCGCTGAGTTATTGAGTCAGCGTGCGCTAACAGGGTTTAGGCCCTGGTGTAAGTATAAATTCTGAAATTCGCTCTGAGAAATCGCGTGTTTTGATTAGCCTGCAACAAGCAGTGCAAAGAAACTTATCTTGTGACAATCCAGTATTAATAGAGAGAATTCGAAGCCCTTACATACCGTATTCCTTATGTGATTGGCGACGCTCGGTCATTAGCGACAAATAGCAGCGAATCAAATTGATTTAAATTTCGTGTTGTCGCGCTTTATGTGTTTGGCGACCAAGGGGAAAATGAGCATGTTATATAGTTTTTTCGATGCAGGTATCTTTTATGCTGGCAGAAAGGCTGGACCACCTCAAGAATTTGACAGTCGCCAATCACATAAGGAATACGGTAACGCTAATTTCGCTTAAAATTACATTTTTCTTCTTGGATTTTAGATGAAAATCCCCAATTTTTTTAAATCTAGTGATTTCCGCCCCAGCCCTTACCTCCTATAATAAATACACCTTTCGTGGCATAAGGGCGCCTATTGCACTGTAAGCAATAACTGCGAGCAAGTATGTATCCAGTGATGACGTGAGTTGCTGTATGTATTAATAGTGGGCTCTTGCCTGGCAAGTTGCCACCGTGATTTAGTAGATGCATGATTACTCAATGGAAATGACCTCTTCCATTGAGTAATTGTTGATATGCACCGACTCTGCACGGTTCGGCTAACCGGCGTGACGTTCCAAACTGGACCGGTCCCAAACCGGTTAATCTGGTGGATGGCCAGGAGCACTGAAGTTTAGAGGACAGATTTAATTGACTTTAATCTACTCACTTCGGCATTTACCGTTAACAACAACAACAGGTTAACAGCCGCAAGCGCTCAACTCTACTGGAACGTTCCAAAATATGACGACGACCAAGCGCGCCGAAGTCCTCCTCGGGAGTGGGAACTACTTCCACTGGGAGTACAATATGCGCATGACGCTAGCCAGGAAGGGCCTGCTTGCGCATATTCAAGCCGTCAAGCCGGAGAACGATATCACCGAGGCGTGGCTCGTCAATGATGCCAAGGCGCTCGGCATCATCGCTCAGGGAGTGGAACTCCAGCATCAGACCAAGATTCGGTCGGCCACTCGTTCCATAGAAGCTTGGGGAACGCTGCGAGAGTTCTATAACCGCACCACGCTCCACAACCGCGTGACGATGACGCGTCGCCTCCACGAGTTCAAGATGGAAAGTGGATCGACTATGGCCAAGCATCTGGATGCGTTTGATGAGCTGATCGTCGGGTTGCAGACGCTAGGAGAGCCCATGGACGAGGCACGCCAGCTGGTGGTGCTGCTGAGCAGCCTCCCCGATGAGTACGAGCTCATTTCGTCTATCGTGGAGAACGTAAAGGGTGTGACGCTCATCGAGGCCAAGGAAAAGCTGTTGAAGGAGTACGAGCGACTCGAGAAGAAGGAAACCATGGAGAAGGCGTTCCAAGTAAATGGGAACGCAGGCAAGTTCCGGAACGGCCGAGGGAACGGTCAAAAATGGAACGATCGAAAATGGAACGGTCCGAAACGGAACGTTGGTTTCAAGGGCAAGTGTTTCAACTGTGACCAAGTGAGTCACATGAAGCGGGACTGTCCTGCTGCAAAGAAGAGCAGTCAAGACGATGCAGTGTTTGCAGTTGGTGGGGAACGCTCGGCCGGGTGGCTGATTGATAGTGGTGCGACGTCGCACATGACCCCTCACCGGAACGACCTATTTGGGTACGAGGCACTAGACAGTGGCATCAACGTGACGATTGCAGATGGCAAGAAGCTGCGCGTCGCAGGAACTGGAACGGTCAAGTTGACTGGTTTGGACGGTAAACGCATCCGAATGGTGGACGTGCTCCACATTCCGGGGCTCGATAGACGGTTATTGTCGGTCGGGAAGCTCGCGGAACGAGGCATGAGCGTGGAGTTCCAGCGTTCCAGCTGTGTAATTTGGGGACGGAACGCTGCGATAGCGTCAGGGAAGAAGGTCGGTAAGGCGTTCCTGCTGGACTGTCAGCAGGAGGAGGCACACTTCGTGCAATACGCCGGTCCTGACAGCGAGTGGGAGCTTTGGCACGCTCGCATGGGTCACCTCAACAAGGACGCGCTGACGAAGACTCAACGTTCCACAATTGGTATCCCACATGTGAAAAATGGGAACGAGACTTTGTGCGGTGGATGTATGAAGGGAAAGCAGACCGTGACGACGTTTCCGTCACGATCGCTAACGAGAACGACGCGTGTGTTGGAACTAGTACACACGGACGTAATGGGCCCAATGAGAACGATCTCAAAGGGTGGTGCCAAATATGTTCTGACGTTCGTAGACGACTACTCAAGGTTTGTCGTTGCGTACTTTATGAAGAGCAAGAGCGAGGTGGGCAGCAAACTGAAGGAGTTCAAGGCATTGTACGAAACCCAGTGGGGGGAACGTCTAAAATGTCTTCGTTCCGATAATGGAACGGAGTTCGTGAACAAGACAGTTTTGGAACTATGCAAACGGAACGGTATCGTGCATCAGCGTAGCGTTCCATACAGCCCTCAGCAGAATGGAGTGTCGGAACGCATGAACCGTACCATCATGGAGAAGGCAAGAAGCATGCTGCACTACAAGTCTATGTCGACGCAGTGGTGGGCGGAAGCGGTTAGTACTGCAGTGTATCTCATCAACCGTTCCACGAACACATCAAACTCTGATGTCACGCCGTACGAGCTGTCGTTCCAGGTGAAGCCACGGATGGAACACCTACGTGTTTTTGGGTCACAAGGGTACGCTCATGTGAACGACGTGATCAGAACGAAGCTGGAACCCAAGAGCTTCAAGTGCACGTTCCTCGGGTACGCTGAGAACGTGAAAGGATATCGTGTGTACGACATGGATGCGTCGAAGGTCAAGGTGACACGGTCGGTCAAGCTGGACGAGCGTGAGGTGGGCGGAATCTATGACACGCAGTCGCCAGCTTCAGGAACGGTCATCCATGTGACGAGGAACGATGATACGATCGTTCCAATATCGGGAGTGGAACGTACGCCTGCTCAGGATGAACCGATGGAAGAAGCAGAGGAGCCTGCTCAAGACATTGAGATGGACGACCTTGAACTGGAACGGAACGCAGAAATACAGCAGCTACCCGCGCCGGAGGAACCCAGGTTAAATGGGTTGGATTTAGCAACGTTCCATTCGCAGCCTCCATCGTTCCATGAGGACCGGATGGTCTTCCATCCTGAAACGGAACGATCTACGCGCCCTCGTGAGCCATTACTTCTACTTGGGAATGGTGACGATGAAGACGTGGAACGTGGAAGTGATGGACCGTCATCTCCTAAGCGTACCAGAATCGACGAAGATAATTTGCTCGCAGAGGCAGTGTTGGCGTACGCGGCCAGCATTGGTGGCGTTCCAGATACGCCTAACACGTACGCAGAAGCTATTGTCAGTAACGAAGCAGGAGAGTGGCGTCGTGCTATGCAGTCAGAGCTGAATTCGCATTCCCGGAACGGAACATGGACGCTCGTTCCACGTGGAACGACAACTCGTTCCATTGGATGTCGCTGGGTGTTCACGAAGAAGCGTGACGAGAACGGCCGGGTTATCCGTTACAAGGCACGCCTAGTAGCGCAGGGGTTCAAGCAGAAGTTTGGAATAGACTTCTTTGAGACGTACTCCCCAGTTGCGAATATGAACTCGATTCGAGCTGTACTCGCTGTTTGCGTTACGTGCGGCTACATTATGGAGCAACTGGATGCCGACACAGCGTTCCTAAACAGTTGTTTGGTGGATTTGGTCTACATGGACGTTCCACTTGGTCTCGAGAATGCTGAAGGCATGAAGTGCAACCTGCTAAAGGCCATCTACGGCTTGAAGCAAGCTGCAAGTGCATGGAACAAGACTATTCATCGCGTGTTCCTGCAGAATGGTTTCAAATGTTGCGGAGCCGACCAGTGTGTCTACGTCAAGCGTTCCAAAAACGCATTCGTGTACGTATGTCTATATGTAGACGACATGATCATTGCGGCCAAGACGCGCGACGAAATTCGCGAGGTCAAGAACGCCCTGAAGAGCGCATTCAAGATGAAGGAGCTTGGCGAGGCCAAATTCATTTTGGGAATGGAGATTGACCACGATAGAGAATGTGGAACGTTGATGATCAAGCAAACTCGGTACATTGACGACATTGTGGAACGATTCAATCAACGGAACGCCAAGATGGTGGAGTACCCTTGTGCAGCAAACCTGAAATTGTCCAAGATGATGTCGCCGACTACGGAAAAGGAACGTGCTGAAATGTGGTCACGACCGTATCGTTCCTTAATCGGGTGCCTCATGTACATCACAACCTGTACTCGGCCGGACATTGCCTACGTTGTCACGCAGCTGGCACGCTTCCTAGAGGATCCTGGAACGCAACACTGGAAGGCAGCGATTCGTGTTCTGCAGTATTTGAAGTCCACTCGCCATCATGGTATCGCTTACAAAAGTGGAACGAGTGGATTTGGAACGCAAGCTGTCAAGGCAGAAGCGTTTACGGACGCAGACTGGGGAAGCAACATTGACGACAGACGTTCAGTGTCTGGCGTCATGGTCATGATTGGGAACGCCCCGGTGGTATTTAAATCCAAGTACCAGAGGACGGTTGCGCTTAGCTCAGCGGAAGCAGAGTACATGGCACTAAGCCTTTGTACTCAAGAGGTACTGTGGAAACGTGCCATGCTGAAGGATATGGGTCACGAGCAAGTGGGAGCGACGCAGGTCTGGGAAGACAATCAAGGTGCTATTGCACTTGCAAGCAACGCTGGATATCACGCGAGGACCAAGCACGTGGATATCCGTCACCACTTTATTCGAGAGAATGTGGAACGTTCCACAATCAAGGTGGCCTACATCGACACGAAGCAGCAGTTAGCTGACATGCTTACGAAAGCACTGGGAACGAAGTCGCTAGCGTTCCTTCGCGAAGCAAGTGGAATCAAGAAGAGGAACGACGTGCAGTAGCGGTGAGTGGGAGTGTTGATATGCACCGACTCTGCACGTTTCGGCTAACCGGCGTGACGTTCCAAACTGGACCGGTCCCAAACCGGTTAATCTGGTGGATGGCCAGGAGCACTGAAGTGTAGAGGACATGTTTAATTGACTTTAATCTACTCACTTCGGCATTTACCGTTAACAACAACAACAGTAATACTGTATAGTAGCTACATTACACATCATTCAACTGGAATCGACCGTTCATAAACGGGTGCTCAAGGCTTGTTGTAACTGGCCATACGAGCTGTACATGGACTGCTGTACTGGTAAATACATTCAAAGACATTTATTAATGACATTTGCGTCCAAAAGTGTCTTTTGCAATCCATGCCTATATCATATTTTTGTATGCTTATATTGCTGACATACCGTGTATGGATTTGAGAAAGCTTGATTTCCTTTACATGAATATACATAGTATGCTACACCAGAATATACTAATGTAGGAATGCTCTACGAGGTGGTGTCGTATTGGCTTGTTATAGTCTTATATGTGAGCATCGCTTCGTCATGATACCGTGACGGACAGCTTTGCCAGCGTAATACATTGGTGGAGCGATATTCCGTTATAAAAACACGGTAATGATCAAAGAAGTGTGTGTTTACTCAAAGCGTGTGTGTTGACTAGCAGTGAACTTAACCTAAACTGCCGCACTGTATAGTCGTGCAAGCTGGAGGCAAGTAATCACAAATACTAAACATCGGAAGCACAGCTACTAGTATAGATACGCACAGTAAAGTTACCGGCAGTGGGTAGAACGCTTGATAGTAAGTGAGAAAATGTTTCAGAGAGCGATTTTTTCCTTATTAGACTTTCCGGCCCACTGTGCAAGTAATATCTCACAATTGATTTTGCCACTCCATCGCTAACTTTCAACGATCCAAGCCCGCAGGTCAAAACTTCGTCCATGTTAAGCGAAACCTTATTTCCGCCAAACCTTCAGTCCCTGAGTCTTGACGTTATTGGCTACGTGGTAGAGCGACGTCGTGTTCAGAAGGACCGTTTGGGCTCTTTCATCTTCACCCAGAATCATTCATCACGAAGCGGATTGAGCCAACCAGTTCACGGTACTGAAATGGACCCAAACTGTATGAAAAAGCTGACTACGCAAACCAAAAACAACATTGCCCACTTGTCTGGACGGTCCGATCGAAAACGACACGCTTCAAGAAAGCTCATGAAGCAGCGAAAGCTTCAAGCTCAATATCGCATTAGACAGAAGACGCGGGTGAAAAAGATCGAAGACACTGTTCAACGTCTACGCGATGAGATTCCATGTCTGAGGTCTCTACGCAACATGTTTTTCATCGGGATTTCCTCTGACATTACAATGCAAGTAGTTGTGGCAGAGTACTTTCGTGTTTTTCGTCAAGGTTTTTAGGAGCCTGATGGATCACGAGTCTCCGAGTTAGACTTTCTACGGCTATTCATGGCTCCGGATCTGGCCACTGGAACCGTATTTGGTTTTGAGGCGCTCGCTAGGAACTGGGGGATCCTGGGTCTGCTCTTTGATGATGTTCGCTTCAAACTTGATCATGTTGAGCGATCCACCAAGATTTCGATAGTGGCTAAAACAATCACAAGTTTTACGATCAGCAGACAGAGTATTTTTGATGTCTGCCGTGACGAAGATTTTAGTTATAGTCCAGCCCAACGTACCAGATGGACTCGCATTGCCGCTGTACTACTGGGGGAAGGACTTCCGATACGTGGCACTGTTCAGTTTACCTGGGACAACTCAGCGAAGCGTATGATTGGGCTGGTTTCTCAACTAGACATGATTTCTCCGCTGCTAAAGCTTCTAGGCAACGTAGAGGACATATCGATCATATTAAGCAGCGCCTGTTTGTCGTTAGAAGGCAACATTTCGAAAGACTACGCCGCGCGATACCCATTGTTCTGTTAAGCTTAAAAGGTTTACCCGCTCTATCCAATCACAAGAATGTCTTTTGAATCTTGTACCGGTATTGATATCTGCGATTCCTCAAATCTGGTGATACCATAACACAGCTCATTGAATAATCTGATTTTTGATCTACATTTTTTTAAACGCTACTATACTCCTGTTTTTGCACTTTTTACGGAGGTTCAAATAGAAAAAAAAGAGATTTGTGAGAGTGGTCACAATTTACGGCCACAATCGGCTCAATACAAAAACCTCTATAATATAAAGCATGTGTCATTTTGTCTGACTAGGAATTTGTATGGACAGAGTTTCTGTAGCGATTACATCGCTCACTCTAATTAGTCGTGCCATGACTAACTATAGATGTAGCCTATGCATGCGTCAACACCAATCACCTTACCACACACGTCGCGCACGTCGGGAAGCCATACCCCCTTTAAGTCGAGCATTAAACTACAGTGTATCTGGCTCAGCATGTCGATATTGATGTTGTATTGTGTGCTGTCGATCTCCACCCTGCCGTAGGAAGACCGTGGTCAGCACCAACATACTCAACATCACTCGCGTTAGTGTCCTGGTGCTGTACGAGTCTCACGCGTACGGATCAACGCCAGACGGTGTGTACTTTTCCTCACCTTGTGATGTTTGTCATACATTAAGCTGCTTCATACCTCTATCCTTCTCCTGCGCCAGGCGACGCCGTGTCTGTCGACCTTCTTCAACACACTTGTGATGGGTCCCACAGCACCTTGCGCTTGAGGAAGTCGGCTTCCAAGAGCGAACTCTCAGTGAACAGTAGCTCACAGGTCCCTTTTGTCGAAGGGAGCGAAGTGACCAGTTTAAGGTAAGCTGTAAACTGAATGTGTTAATATGTAGGCTAAGCTTGAGTTAAAATACAAACGATATAACTCACCTATAGTCAAGCTATGTCATCAGCCAATGGTTGGCTACTGACGACCCTAATACCATATATAAGCTACCACGAAGTGTGATGAGTCATATTTCTTGTTGCCAAGGATACACCTGGAATTACCTACCTTGTTACAACACTGCGGATTTGATTTAGTATCCCACTTTGCACTGCGCCGACGCTCTCTAGAAGGCCAAAGCGTGTGCAGATCGAGTGGGAGTCTCGAAGACCAAGGACAGACGACGTGACACTCACGAAGCCGAGAGCTGGAAGCCATGCACGAAGCAGAAGTCGTCGCCAGACGAAAGTGCAGATACCTCGCGACCGAAGCGGAAGTGACAACCTTCTGCCCGACTCAAGGACTACGTAGTGACGAATGTGACGAAGCAGACCGTCGAGGATGTGCCGATCCCCATTAGTCACAAGCATGCGGCAAGGTCAAAGAAGTGGAAGGAGTGGAAAGCGGCGATCCAAGTCGAGATAGACCCACGGCAGCAGCACGAAACTTGGGTGCTCGTGTGACGCACGGAGGCCAAGGGCAAGCGTGTCATTTCGTGCAAGTGGGTTTACGCGCTCAAGAATACTCTATGGGCCGAATCAAGCGATATAAGGCTCGACTAGTGATCAGAGGCTTTTTACAACACATGAGCATCGACTACAGTGAAACCTACTCACATGTTATCAGGTTTGAGACGATCAGGTGCGTGATCGTATACCTGTTGCAACGCGGATGGGCCATCTTATAGTCCGACTTCAAAACCGCTGTACGGTGATCTCGACGAGGAGATCTACATGGAGAAGCCTCCAGGCTTTGGAGAAGACTCTACGCGCTAATATGCAAACTACAAAAGCGTCTGTATGGGCTAAAGCAAGCGCCTCGCGTTTGGAACAAGACATTACACAAGCTCCTGACGAAGATCGGACTCGAGCGCCTCGACTCTGACGACGGACTATTCGCCAGGTAAGCGGGAGGAGAAGTCACCATGTTGCTCATGGTGTACGTCGACGACCTACTGCTTCTCGGCCCTAGTGACCTTTGCGCTAAGGTTGCTAAGCAGCTCAGTGAGGAGTATGAATTCACATCTCTCGGACCAGTCAAGTATCTACTAGACGTGGAGATACTGAACGACAGCAAGCGACGACATGTGGTATTTTGCCAGCGGCAACATATTACGGAGGTGCTGAAGCGATTCTACATGGAGGGTTGCAATGCGGTTCCAACACCGGAAGCGCTGCGCGCTGAGGTGGTCAAAGATGCTAAGGATGCCTCCCCACCCCGTACCGAGAGCTCGTTGGTGCACTACAATATCTGGTCTCAGCTTCAAGGCCGGCCAATGCGCACGCTGTGCGTAATCTCAGCAAATACCTGTCCTAATTCGACCACACAAGCAAAGCTATGGGGAAGAGGGTGCTACGCTACCTGAGTGGTACGCAAGACCACGGCTTAGTGATGGACATTGTTACAGAGAACGACGTTAAGCTGACGTGCTACAGCGATGCTGACTACTCTAATGACGCTGATGATCGAAAGAGTGTTAGAGGGTTCGTGACCTTCGTCAATGGTAACGTGGTTTCGTACGGATCAAGAAAGCAGGCGATCAACACACAGAGCACAGCAGAAGCAGAGTATATTGCCATGAATGAAGAAACTACAGATCTACAGTGGCTACGTGGACTCTGTGAAGACCTATGCTGGGAGTTTGCGACTCCGGAGATCATCGGCTTTAACAACTCGTGCATATATCTGACTGCCAAGCCTGGAAAGCACAGCAAGAGCAAGTACATTATGAACAAGTTTCACTTGGTGCGCCACCTCATGGAGGACGAGCAGCTACGGATTCGCTATGTTGGCACCGACGACATGATCGCCGACGCAATGACGAATCCGTTGCCGAAGGACAGGTTCGAACATTGCCGTGATGGTATGGAGGTGCTGCGCATCGACCGTCAGCAAGGCCCAGCTCGTTCAGTGGGAGCCAAACACCGTCGCCGTGCGTGAATGCAACCTACTACTACCAATTCATGCATGCGAAGGGCAAGAAGGAGGTAGAGCGCTGCCAAGGATGAAGCGCCGTGCTGCAACGCAGTTAAAAGACGCCAAGGACATCGTGGTGAGTTCTACAAGTTGATCTTGTCGAAGCTGCGCTAGATCAAGTGGGAGTGTCAAGTGTAGAGGAAGACCCAGGACTGCGTCCAGCTCCAACTTGAAGCTCAGGTGCCTTCTGGACGCGAGCATCGCGTCCAGAAGCCGGACTTCGACGGACCATTTGCTGGAGAGCCGCCAGCCCCATCCTACTGCTAATCCTACGAATATATTACCGGGGGGTTACGTGCGCTGCTGCCCACTCGACAACTTGCGCCGTCAAAAGCAAGCAGCATCACTCGGCGTTTTTCCCTGCTGACTTTCAGTCCCTACAACTTAGCGTTGTTATGGCTACTTCCTCCATCGTCATGGTCACCACTCGGAGCAACCGAGGGGCGACCATCACTCAGCAAAGCAAAGCGCGGCTGTTCATTACCATCGTTAGTTGGTGATGCAAGCGGACTTCATATCCTTTCGCTAACTCCGGCGAATGCAATGTACTGTCGGAATAATTAATATTTTTAGAAAAACTAAGTTATTGTGGCTTGCAGGTTTTTTGGCAAAACGGATGGTAAAATATCCGATATATCGGGTCCGATATATTTTGCAGCTCCGAAATGGAAGAGCATGTCTCCTGTCTTGCTACGATTTACACAGATCGTTCACGCCCGAATAATCAAATAAAGTCCGTTTTGCTGGTTTAAATCGGCAAAAATGAGTGGTCGTTGCTTTGCTTTGAGTTTGCTGCATTTTTTCGCCTATTAATTCACTGTCGTATGACTTAATCCGATGACTTTCGGTGGCGTGCAGTCGCTCTCCTTCACGTCTACAATATCATGTGTCAGATCTGCTAGGTCCAAAGCTACGGTCTATTCGATGCTGGTACGCTCTTTTCTTAAGTGATGGCATTGTCAATGACAAGCCTGAACAAAAAGAGAAGAGGACCAAATGGCCACCAGAGGTACGTCAGTTTGTGCAAGCGTATGTGGATGACCACCCAACGTTTTACATTGAGGAGCTACGAGATAGCATCTCCATACAATTTCCTCTTCTTAGAACGATTTCAACCTCTACTATTTGTCGTGCTCTCAACTTTGATTTAAATCTCAGCCGCAAGGTGTTGTCGAAGGCGGCACGCGAAGCAGTTCCAGCCAAAATTCGTATCTACGAGAAAAAGCTGCTACCACTTTACTCGTACGCTGAGCAATTAATTTTTCTTGATGAAACTTCCAAGGATGGACGCCACGCTTATCGACGCTACGCGTGGTCCCCACGAAACACGAAAGCGATCGTGAGGTTGCCATTTCGACGGGGAAAGAGACTCTCGATTTTGGCTGCACTCGACGTCTTCGGGTTTATTGCATGGGAATGGACAGAAGGAACGTTTACAAAAGGAAAATTTCACGAGGCTTTTTTAAAGCATGTCATCCCGTTGCTAAACCCGTGGCCACTCCCAAGATCAATTGTCGTAATGGATAATGCGAAAATCCACGTTTATCCTGAGCTTCAAGCTGCGGTTCATGCGTGCGGTGCTCGCCTGATCTATCTTCCACCATACTGTTCGCAGCTAAACCCAATCGAGCAAGGTTTCGGCTTTTTAAAACGATGGATTCAACGCCACGCGAATCTTGTATTTCCTCTCTACCCAGAATTGGTATTGGATGTAGCCATGAACAAATGCACCCAGCGGGAACGAGAAAGTTTTTTTTGGGTCTTTCCAGCACTGTGGCTACAACAGTTTCTCGCTGCAAGACGAAGTATTTGAGGGTTTAATCGATAGCTGCAAGAAGCACGAGTAAAGTGTAATACATTCAGGCGAACAAGTGATCTAAATCAATCCTAAATCAGAGAGCTCCATGGCTTCTCCTTCATTGTCTTCTTCTTCATGCTCTTCTTCTTCTTTGTGCTCAAAGTCTTCTAGGTTTGCTTGTGATGGAGCTGTTGGCGTGAGCTCGTGATAGATTCCAGATGTAAAAATGTCGTGGTCTGGTAAGCCAATAGCTCTCCTCAGTGAAACCACATCAACTTCTACAGGAATCCACACTCCACTCCATTTCAGTTTGATGATGGCTGTTTGAGCTAGCGCTTGTTCTTCAACCTGTATGCGCTGGGTTCTTAATGCTTCCCGCTGTCTATCTAATTCCATCGCTTGAGCAGTAGTATTGTCGTCCGGAACGTGAAAGACAGCGCTGTCTGGACGACGCGCATTGACGATGTCAAGATGATGTCCGGTAATAGCACCAAACGTAACCGCGTTGGTAGCTTCGTGAGCTAAACGCTGCAAGCGTGCTCGCTGTATGCGCTTCTCGGTAGCTCGCTGAAAGTCAGCCGATGCAGCAATCGGTGTAGCGTTTTTCACATACAGGAACGCCAAGAATCTGAATCCACTTCCTATGGATCTGTCACTCGACTTTAAAAGCTGCCACCGCCGGCCCAAAGACTCCACGAAATTTGTAGTCGACAATCGCATGTATTTGTCTTGATTTTCGTTGCTCGATCGCTTCAGGTAAATGTCACTGTTCTCCCGCAATTGTAGTTGCTTCTTGCGCTTCAGTACGTCACCACTTGCTGCTAAAGCATTAAACTTCATAATGCACTTTGCGCGAAACACATCGATACCTTTGGCTATGTCAAACATCACATCTTGCTTCCAACCGCCTCGAGCACTACCGTGTGCTTCGCCAATTCGGACAGTTAAACAGGCAGTTAAACTCTTGGTAAATTACCTTCGGGTTCACTGGTAGAAATCGCAGCTTGATTCTCTCTTGTATCCATGACAAAACGCACACACTAGCAATTGCGGACAACTCGACTTGTGGTGACAATTGTGTTTTGGAAATGCCACTGCCAGTATATTAAAAACTAATCTGCACAAGTGCACCGTACATTTAATTAGTATATACTCAAGTAAAGCGGCATAGAGGACATTTGATGGAACTTACATGCTATCTCGCCGCGTGGTTGATGCATCTCGTTGTCTGTTAGCAACCACGATACCGCACCACACACGCTCTACCGAACAAGAACGTCACATGTCTTCGCCACCTATGCCGCCACACGAACAACGCAAAGACATTAGCCAGTCACCTGTACTTTGCTGCATATAAGACGCTAGTACCTGTTTGTCTGCCTCTCCCTCCAGTCTATTGCCCTTGTTTGTCAGTCTAGCCTTCTTATACTTCAAAAGAACACAAACACGAGAGGATATTGGCAGCTAGACAGATCATGCAGGGGAGGTAGTGAGGCTTACCTGCCGGAGCCTCGTGTCTTGCTGGTGAGGGCTGCGGACGGTTGACTGTGACTTTGGGGGGAGGTCGGATTAACGAAGTTTCAGCAGTGGCAGAACGGTCGCTTTCTCTCAAAAATAAAAAACCTAACCCTCGCACAGACCGATTTATTTTGTCGCACCTCTACGATATCCGACGTCAAAACGATGGGCAAAAATACTGCGAGCCACAATATATTTTATAAGAGCAATTAGGGCGTTTTTGAACACATTTAGGTACGTTTATACCAGCGCATACAGACAACGAGCAAATTACACTGTCGCGGTTAAGCTGAGTAAAAATGTAAGGCGACTCTGATAGTCTGAAAGCACGATTTTAAAATTGCTCTTTGAGTATTTAAAATTGAGTTTTGCCAAATGATGGCACTGTACTAATAACCACGGCACAAATAATCGCCAGATTATGGCTCTACACATTTTTTATGGCACTTCAAACTCCCGGCTTGTAAATATATACCAAGCAATCATATTACTCCTCAAGCGTACTATTAATAGGCACGTGATGCGAACAGGTCAGCGCGTTGTGGCTGAACTCTCCGCAATTTCAGCCACTTTGGAGGGATTGTTTTCACTTTAAAGTTTTGACACTGCAATGAGAAAACAATGAAATGCTTTGTTACTAATGATATGTTTGCTTGCTCGTTACCGTCCTCCTGTACAGCAGTACCTTTCTGGCAAAGATACAGGTACCACGAAAAAAACTGTTAAAGGGTTGAAGGTCATGGCAGAAAGAGGTTGCAATTTATACATTAATACTAAGCAGAACGCGTTAGTCCAAGGTATTAGGGCTAGACAATATGGTATGATTCCGTTGAGAATTAATACAAGTCTAGGAAACGTGGTCTAAAACAACACCCAAACAGAGCGATGGGGGTATTCTGCCTCAGCACCCCCGCGCTTTCTCTTGGCGAGCACTAAAATCGGTGCGACGCCGTTTCTCCCCTTTGGATTACTTAGGAACAGTGGCACCGATGCTGGACCAAATCTGACCGGCGAAATAGTCCTTCGATTTGATCGTCTTCGTAACCCAGTTACCCATAACAATTCCTCCGAACAGTGGAAGCTGAGTCACCCCTCCATTCGGGCCAAGAGGCGAAATCATGGCTTCCGTCGCAGCACCTAAGAACGGTTTGGTGAAACTCAGCTGTTTATTGCGGATCACCGCAATCAGTTCCCCCGCCAGGAACTTCCCTTGTTCACCAGCAATAAACGCCATCTTGGGTGACGGGTGGTTGCACACATCACCCAGAGCGAACATATTTGAGTACCTCACACCTTCTAGTTGCAATTGCTCGTTCACCTTAACAGCTCCTCTCTCCGTCACCAGCTGCGGGTCCATGTCTTGCACAAGCTCAGCGACGGGGTGGAACCCACCGCACAGCAGTTGGATATCCGATTCGATTGCAGTGCCCTTGGTGGTCCGGAGCGTGCGTTTCTCGAACCCATTGCCGGTCAGTCTCTCTGTCAAACGTTCTCCCAAAATCACCTCGACACCCAGCTCCGCAAGTGAGGCGTTCAGCTTCACGTAAAACTTGTCACGGAGGTTGCTACCGGAGATCAGCTTTGTGTTGGCGTCGAGGATCGTCACCGTTTTGTTGGGAAACTTCGACTTGATCTCAGCAGCAACCTCGACGCCCACGGCACCTCCATCCACGACCAAAACTTTGTTAGCCGATTCGATGTGACCTCGCACTTCTCGGAGCTTGGCTTTCGTGACTGACCGAGCGTAGTCGTGGATGTCTTGCTTGATAGGCACGGTGTAAGTGCTGCCCATCGCCAGCACCAAGTAGTCGAAGTGCAGCGCTGTCGTCTCGCTACTTTCCCTGTCGTTGCTGTCAATTGCTCGGTATAGCACCTCATTCGAGTTGGCAGAGATCTGCGTGGCCACACCGCGCACCATACGAACAAACTTGGTGGCGTTCTTGGGAATGGCATTGTCGTACGGAACGGACATCTTGTTGGTGAAGTTTGCGTCGACGTAAGCTCGTGGGGCACCCACAACATGGTAGAAGTAGGCGTTCTTTTCCAGCACTACTACTTCAGTGTTGTCGGCTTCTGTGAGATTCTTGGCCAACGCTGTGCGGTGTTGATACCCGCTGGGCCGCCTCCGATGATCACGATACGCGTCATGACAGTCTTGAAAGTTTCGTTCTCGAGCTGGTTTGGAGTGGGGCGCAAAATTGGTTGTGTTGATTAATCTCTGAAGTTGCCCCCCCCCCTCCCAAGACCGTCATCAACGTGGTTTGTCATTGTTTTCCCTGTGAATATATTATCTAATCGCTGATTAATATCATAAAATCTCATAATTAATACGCTCGCAATCGCTTTGTTCGTAGACAATTTGCATCATAGTATAGCACCCAATAATGTGCATTTACAATACAATATATATTTGTTTTTTATGGTTTCTCCTCGTAAAATTTCTGTTAATAGCTCGGCTACATGTAGCTCGATTTCTACAATGACTTGTCGCTTGATCTCTCTCCCTGGAGCTAAATTGATACAGCGGGCACGTGGCTAAGCCCGGACCAGCTCCAGAGGCATCATCGAGTCGGTGACTAGGGATTCAGTTGTGTAGCGCAATCGCAGTGTTCGTGGTCGATAAGGGTAAATATCAGAATTCTTTTTTTAAATCTTATTAAAAATTATCGAAACACTTATTCTTTCCTAATCACGGCCAGTTGAATCACGGCGTTATAGCATCCCGGGGTCCTCTATATATCTGTTAGTGAGTGTTACTATCTAAGTCGTAGAGGTGCGCACTATCATATCTGCTTAAATGGATCAATCTACCGATCTGGTGAAACGCCAATATCCTCTGGAATGTTGCGCACCCCGGACGCAGCCTTGCTTGCTGCAGCAATGTATCCGGAAAAAAATCGTTATTTGCTTACGTGTATGAACACAATACTTGTTGCTCCAGCACTGCAGAAGTATATGCCTGGTTGTTGCGTAAACGAATTACGAGTCTGAATCTCTTCAGCATATGGTTAAGCACTTACGAGTCTCAAACTCTTTAGCATATTATTAATTAAAAAAAAATATGCTAGAGAGTTTGATAACTTAAATCAACCAAAATTTACACGGTTGCAGCAGCAATGTGTCGGACGTACATATACTAAAGTTAGTACATTTTAGCAGTACGTCCGACGCATGGCTGTCCCCCAGGCAAGTCATTGGGCATTGCAAAATAAAATTGCAACACTTCACTTCAAACTAATATCAGGAACTCCTAAAACGCAAGTGATTCAAAACGATGTACGTTACATCATACGAGGATGCGGGGACATCCGTGGCCGTTGAGCGAAAGCTCAGCTCTGGCAGTTTGCTGTGACGGACCGAACGGCCAGCTTGAATTCCGTCGTGTTAGAAGCGAACATTTTACTAAAGAAGAACCACGAATTCTGAGCTTCAAAACTTTTATGGCAGAAGAACACGCTGATGAACGAGGATATCAACGATGTCTGTAGCTCAGTGCAGCAGTTGGGTGCTGTAGTTTCCACTCCAGCTGGGTAATGCAATATCTAGTTACATGCAATCTCCTTTTAATTGCAAAACATTTCCGGCGGATAGATAAAAAAAAATCTGCATGGCCTGGCGAATTGCAATACCTAATCGCACTCGAAAAGCAAACTGACTGTAATGTAAACTGCGATATACAGGTAGGGTGCAAATTGATTTTTTTTCACAGCAAATAGTACATCTACATTCGACGCATTGCTGCTGCAAGCGTTCCGCACATAAAATTTTAGCTGATGAATTTATTTAATGCAAATTGCAAAATTACTTCGAAGTACCGCCTAGTGACTTCGTAAGCCGTTGTAGTATTTTATAAGCTTCTGACAGATGAAGCCTCCAACACTTCACGTAATTAACTGGAACCACTTTAGGATTGAGCTTTCTCAACTCGGCCGATCACCTATGAAGTACATACTTGTATGAAAAGAAGTCAATTTTAAACATGTAAAATGTCCTGAACACCATGTTGTGCAGTAGACATACACATGAATCCGTTTTATTCATTCCACCTGCTATGGGCGGTTCATCGAGCGCCTCATCTCCATCCAGATACGTTCCCAAAGCTTCTCTGACTTAGGAGGAGACGGGCTGTTGCTGATCTTGGTTGTCTCCGTCTCATGAGCTGTCTCCATACTCGAGCGACTGGCAGCGTCCCACTCAAGAAATCCCTTGACGACGTCAGGTGCTTCTGTAGGTTGAGCTGGCATCGGTCCGTCGTAGACTTCCGCAATCATCTTTTCGAACGACACGCCCTCGTCGCTCTGTTTGACCATCACACGACACAGCCCCTCAGCGAACTGCTTGCCCGTGCTAGAATCTTGGAACTGATGCAAGAAAAAGATCCACGGACCGTCCCAATAAACCATCTGAGTCTTAATCTCGTACGCATGAAATGGAGGGATGGCGTGGCGAAAGCGAATGGCTTGTGAGGCAGCTAGGAACATGCGTCGATGTTTCAACGCTTGCCACAAGACGCCATTGGCCCTACAATGAGAAATATAACATTAGATATTTTTAAATTATCAAAAAACAAGAAAATTTGCACAAATGTACGCAGTGAAATGCCAGCGAGCGAGTTCCATGCTGAAGAGATACGAAGAATTGTTCAAGTGAAGATTCACATCGCAGTCCAGGAAGCCCGAGCGAGCTCTCCATACTGCTGGGTAGTGCAGACCTGCGAGTCCGGAGCGTGGACTCTTGTGCAGAGCACCATACACGAGTCCAGAGGTGATGTTCCAGAGCATGCGCAGCACCATGATGAGCGTCGGACGTGGCAGAAAAAAATCTGTTCACGATCCAGGAGTCCCTTTATGTAAAACACACAAGCTAAAGCAAAAATGTAGTTCAATCTGGATTGTAGGTTCAAAACTGGTTCAGTCTGTAAGCCAGCTTTGTTACAAGGTCTGTATAGCTGGGTCACTTGCCGTGGCCATCTACTCCTGCTCGAAAGCGACTTTATACACATCGTCGTAGTAGTCAGCAAAGTGCACATCCAGATCCTTTTGCAAGTACTCATCCAACTCGTCGAAGTCGCGTTTGTTGCCGAGTGGCAGGATGAGTGTCTTGACGCCTGCTCGCTTGGCTGCAATCGTCTTCTCCTTGATGCCACCTACAGGAAGTACCTTACCCACTAGCGACAACTCTCCAGTCATGGCGAGGTCGGGCTTTACCGTCCTGTTAAATCAAAACAAGAATTGTTAGTTACAACATCCCAACACTCACGATAACGCTAGAGCACGTACTTGTCCATAGCGAGAGACAGCAACGCCGTCACCATAGTGCAACCAGCCGACGGCCCGTCCTTCGGTGTCGCTTCCTTCGGGAACGTGAAGATGCACTTCATTCTCCTCGAAGAATTTGTTCTCGGAATCGATAGCGTGCATCTTGCTGCGTGCATACGTGTGCGCAATCTTCGTGCTCTCCTCCATCACAGAGCCCATCTGACCTGTGGTGATAAGACCGGAGCGATCGCCCTTCGTGTGCACCTTGGTCGTCTCAATGTACAGTGAAGCTCCACCCATAGCCGTCCATGCAAGTCCCATCACAACACCCGGGAACTGCTTGTCGAACATACGGTCGCTAGAGCATAAAAATAATATTGTCAGTGTAAGCAAAGATAATAAAATCGAAGCAGTCACGAGCCCGCACTTACGAGGTAAAAATTGGCTTTCCCACATATTTTGACAATTTCTCCGGGGAGATCAAGAAACGGTCCTTGTCGTCAGAGTCTTCCTTTATGTCCTCCGCAGTAGTCGACTCACCAGCCTCCTGGGACTCAGCTGCCTTCGCTTTCTCGATATCTTCGACAACTTCAAGCGCAACTTTGCGAAACACCTTCTCCACGTGCTTCTCGAGGTTCCGAACACCACTTTCACGACAGTATTGCTTGACCAGAGTCAGAATAGCGTCGTCCGTCAAGCCCAACGACTCGGGTGTCGTCTCGGACTTCTGCAACCCTGTCTTCTCTAAGGCTTTAGGTACGAGATACTCCTTCGCGATGGCCAATTTCTCCGGCGAGTCGTAACCTGACAGACGCAAGACTTCCATTCGATCCAATAACGGCCCAGGGATAGTGTCGGTAACGTTAGCAGTACAGATGAAAAGAACTCGAGACAGATCAACAGGCACATCCATGTAGTGGTCCACAAAGCCGCTGTTCTGTGAGGGGTCCAGCAATTCCAATAACGCCGACGCTGGGTCTCCCTGGTATCCACGTCCCAGCTTGTCAATCTCATCAATCAGGATCAGCGGGTTCGAGCTCTGCGTCGACTTCAGGCACTGAATGATCTTACCGGGCATCGCTCCAACGTACGTGCGACGATGTCCCTTGATCTCTGCAACGTCACTAAGACCGCCAACCGAGAAGCGGTAGAACTCGCGGTTCAACGAGCGAGCAATAGACTTGCCAATACTTGTCTTCCCCACTCCTGGAGGTCCCACAAAGCATATAATCTTGCCCTGGACGTCTCCTTTCAACTTCGAAACAGCAATGAACTCCAAGATACGTTCCTTGATGTCCTTAAGTCCATAGTGATCCTCATCCAGGATCTGCTTGGCCTTGGCAAGGTCAAAATTCTCCTCCGTAGCCTTACCCCATGGCAACTGAGTAAGCCAGTCCAGATAGTTGCGTGTGACGTTGAACTCGGAAGAATTCTTCTCCAGCATCGACATTTTGTTCAGCTCATCTTCCACAACCTCGTTCACACTCTGCGGGATGCTGCCGGGTTCAAACTGAGCGAGTCGTTCACGGTACTTTGTGATCATGGCATCCTTGTCATCTTTCTCCATACCGAGCTCCTTCTTGATGGCCTTCAGCTGCTCCATCAACAGATAGTTGCGTTGGTTCTTGGACACCTTCTCCTCCACCTGCTCCTTGATCGTCTGCTGGACTTTACTGAGCTCCAGCTCCTTGGTAATCAACTCCAGAGCCTTCTTCAGTCTCGCTTCACACGACATCTCCTCCATCACTTGCTGTAGCTCTTCGCCATCCGCTGAAGTCACAGAAGCTGCAAAGTCTGCCAGCTTGTAAGGGTTGTGGATATCAATGCGTTGCGAGAAGTACTGCATGTGGTCCTTAAACAGAGGATTCATCTTGACAATCTCCCTCAATGTAGCGACAATCTCGTTCGAATACGCGCGGATCAACTTGCTCTTCGGGTCAAACGTCGGGTTGTCCAGGTTGCTAATGTTCACTCGAAGAGGAGGTCCTTCGTCCCGGATATCGTCGATAGCAATGCGTCGTTGCGACACCATGAGCACTTGTACTGAATTAGCGTCGAATGGCAGCATGTTGTCGATTCTGGCAAAGCTGCCAACATGGTGGATCTCGCTTAAGTTCTTCACCAAGTCCTCTCCTCCACCGGATTTCAGAGGGTCTCCCGTGGATTTCTTGAGGAACACGCCGACGTACTTCTGTCCGCTCTCTTTCAACGCCATCAGAGCGCGCGTCACCTCTGGGTTCGTGATAGTCATGGGAAGCACGACGCCAGGGAAAAATGGACGGCGGAGAGCGGGCACGGCCAGCACGTGAGGATACGTGGGGGCATTGTCGCCCTCTCCGACAGTGGCGAGGTCGTTGTCGATCACGACTTCGACGCCATCGTCTTCCGCGTCTTCATTGGGCTTTTCCGCATCCGTATCGTCGTCTTTGCCGCTGTCAGTCGAGTAAAAGGCGCAGAAAACGTTGCGGTTGCTACATGCAAAGGGGTTGGCACGCACACGATAAGCAGCAAGCACAGGTGCACGCTGAAGACGCAGCGTGTTGACGGCTGTGATGTGCGAGCGAGGACGCGCCATCGCGAAGCGACGTAGCGCTGTCGCCGTCGCCATAATGAGAGGTGGAGGATCCGATGCGGGCACGCAAATGCGGTGGGCAGTTGACGGATGACAATGACCATCACTCTTTGATTGCGTTGTGCACACCAAACGTTCTCGAATGATGATGTTACTATAGTGGGGTTTTAAAGTGACGTTTACCACTTCAACTTGCTTGATTACGGAACTTCGCTGAGCTCTTCGAGGTGTTGGAGGGCGTGCTTAAGTTGCTTAAGCTGCGTGAAGTAGTGGTCTTTCTCGGCGGCAAGTTGCTGGTTCTGCGCGCGCAGCACCTTGACTTCACGAACCAAGATCTTACGTTGGGAACGGACCTGCCCTTCGAGCTCCTTCTTCTCCTCGGTAAGCAACTCGACCATGTCTTGGATAATCTGAGTAGAGCTACGTTAGAGAATAGTGGATAATTGTCAGAGGTCAACTATTCAACGCACCGTTGTCTTGGACGCATGATCCTCTATCAGCTGGGCAAGCTCCATACGAAGTCCATTATTCTGGAGCGCATACTCCTTCAACGCGACTTCGTACTCCTGTGTCTTCGCATCGAGGAAGCCGATAATCTCCCGGTCAACAGCCGCTTGCGCGTCGTTTTTCGCTGTCGCTGTCATGCTATTAGCCAGCGTGTCTTCTAAGTCTTTTAGTTTCTCCATGAGGAAGTCACGGACGCTTTCTGCGCTATACAGACGTGCAGCCACATCTTCCTTTTCAGTCTGCACCTGAGCGAGATGAGCCTGCGATAGAAACAAAACTGAGATTTATCTGTTATAACAGTGACGTACGCACAGGCATTGAACCTCTAATGTCTTCACTCTAGTTGACATATCGTGGAATAACTTGATCTGGTCAGGCTTAAGTGCTTTCACGATCGCGTCCACCTTCGAGAGCTTCAATGTATAAAACACTCTGTTACCATAGCTGATAAGTCGAGCATAACAGCTATGGCAGTTACCTTGTCCTTCTCCGACGACCCGATGAAGCTGAGACTTCGGCCCTTCGACGTCTTCCTAGGTGGAGGCGATGCAGGTCGCTTAACTGGAGCTGGGGGAGCGCTGTAGGCCAAGCTGGAAGGCGTCGTGACTCCAAACATCACATTCACTCGTCTCACCAGCACTTTATCAGTGACGCTAATTGCGACCATACTGTCCTCGTCCAAGAAGGAAAACAGCTTGAGCATCACGTTGTCTGGTAGTGACGAGAAGACGTTCTCCTCGTCATTCATTGATGCAGACAATCCTCCGGGGACTGACTTAGCGCGTGCAGGTCTACCATTGCCACGTGGCTGTATCCTCGAGTCCGACACAAGCTTCGCAGGTTTTGAGTAGTTTCTCCTGAGAATATACTGGATGTCGTTCGCTCTCCGTAACTCACGAATTTCTCGCTGGGCACTAGCTAGCTCTTTCGAGAGCTGCCCTGTTAATTTTAAATGCTCCTTCGCCTGCTGCAGCTCCTTCTCCATCCTGTCAAGGGTATCAGTTAAAATCTCCAGCTTTAACAACTCTATGACATTACGTACACTTCCTTCTTGGCGAGCTCCGAGACAACAACCGACAAGTGTTCATTCAGCTTGCTCATGATTGTTCTGCCCTCTTGCTCCACTTTCACCGCATACTCGTACGCCTAGCCAGTATAATCCACTATTATACTAATGATACCAGCCTTACTCCTTCTTGTTCAAGGGGGCCGACCTGCTGCCTCTCCTGTATCAGCTCGCTCTCCCGCTCTTGATACTCCAGCAGGGAGCTCTCTGCAGTAGCTAGTTGCTGTCGCAGTGTCACGAGCTCGCATTCGTGCTCGCAGCTCTCCACGTCGTACACCATCTCGTCCAGCACGCTCTGCACCTGGCGCCACAGTCATAGCATTAATATTCGTCGCTTTCTAACGATACCTAAACCATTTTACACGTACCTCTGTGAGCACATGGCGGTTGTAGGCACACTGCGCCTCCTCTTCTGCGATGGTGCGGCGCACAAGGCCGCTCGTGCGCACCAGCATCGCTGGTATCCTTTCGATTCCGTGAAATGCATCAGCTTTGGTTATTAATAACATGTTTCTAACAAATAACTGATACGTAAACCTATCCAAACCTTTAAGTTAGCATATACAATAGATAACAGTCTCAAAAAGTGTGTCTTAGCGTATGGTGCTTGATTTCGCATAAAATCTAATTTTATGCGAATTCCATGCCTTATCCCGGAAAACATGATTCTTGGAAAAGCACATGCTTGTTTTTTTGCATTTACCCTGCTGTTTTTAGTATTTTCGCATCTCATGCTACTTCTGGTATAAGTACGATCCTATGAAATACAGTTGGCTACATTTGTGACCCAAAAATTAAATTATGGAGGCTTCTACCCAAGAGTCGGTCTATTTCAACGACACCTGGGTTCTGCCGATACCTTAGTTATGAATTACTCTTTACCGGTACACTATTGTACTGGCGAGATGAAATGCACCACCATTTTTTTGTTTTGCTCATAAATACAAAAGTAATTATCGGATTAATGCCGGCAGACCCGCAATGGAAACAGGGTAGCACAGAGATCACAGACAAACACACGTTGTTTGACTTTCTTGTCTTTTATTAAAATGGTGGAAGCTCAAACGTCTGCGGGAAATTGATGCTGATCATGCATGCACAGAACATTTCTTGCGATATTTAATAAACAAAGAAGCCTAAAGTGACAAGCTTTACGCCAGAATGCAGCTTGGAATGCAACGCATCTGCAGAAGTTGGTTTTAGCTACAGGAGCAGCGTAGGGATTGCTGCATGCAGTGTTAAACGCATCGCCGACAGCCCCACTTCCTAGGATCAAATGTGCATAGAAATGAGTAAAAAGGGCATTGTTGATTGTAATACTAAAGTTTGTAAGGACCAAAACATCTGATGCCGTATGTCAAGAACATAGCCTCGATTTTTTGGGCGGAACGAAAGACACGCACTTTTCGATTAAGTGTAGCATGTGAATTTGAGCAGATATTCAAGGATGATTATGACTACTTAAGAGAAGAAATCATTATCTTTCCAACAAAAAAAAGCCCATATAAATTGGGTAATTGGGTGAGAAGTTGTGAAGGGGCAATGTTTGGTGTTGCATTTCATCTCGCCAGTACAATATCAGGTACTCTACAAGTGCAAATACAGCAGCGAGACACTTCATCTTCCTCACTTTCCAACTTGCCAATGAGGTTGGAGGTCTCGTCCTCCCACTGTCGGTTGAGGCGGTCGAGCACTTGGCTGGCTGTACTGGGCATCTTGGTAATTGACAAGTGAATCTGAGCTTCCTCTCTGTGCTTTGACTTTTTTCCAACGGTAAATTACAGGATTTCGCGAAAACCAGATATATTATAGATAATACGATGTCGCACTAGTTCAGATACATATTTTTGCCAATGATACCACGCTGTTATGTATACTTGAATATTACAGCTGCAGCCTAGTTATATTAAAAGTGATTGAGCTATATGCGAAAATATCGCAGCTTAGAATTATTAAGGCGTTTTAAATTTGAAACTGTATTGTTTGCGCCAGATAGCGTTGTATCGTGAGCAAATACTGCTATATAAGGTACATGCACATAACTGACGAAAAATTCACTTTTTTAGCCTGTGGCCTAATGTAGCTATGTGGATACGAAATTTTGACAAACCGCTGTCGCGTGCAAACAAAATACATGTATAGTCGTGCTGGATCGTTAGCCTACTGAATGTTGATGTAGCTTAAAAGATTCTGAGTCTGATGAGTGGCAAGGCTTCTTTTTTTTTAATTCACCATTGCTTTAATGATTTTGTTACATTGGGTTGATCGTCACATGGCAGGCCACTTTCTGGTATTTCTATCCCTGTGGCAAAAACCAAAGAGCTGCTTCGTGGACCTGAAGAAGCTTGCAAGTGGGTTCCTATGCACGAGCGTTGTGATACTATTAAATAGAACTTTAATAAGCGGAAGTTGGTGAGGATTGCCTTTTCAAGCAAGAGTAAAGGTAGCTTTTTGGCTTGCTTACAACATGACGCTTTTATAAAACGCAAAAGTTATGGTCGAACCTTACCCGTAGACGATATTTATGAAGCATGACGCGGAGCATTTTGTTGTTGTACAACGGTACTGTGTCTGGGCAACATTCAAAGTGATATTGGTAAAGCGATTGTGGCAATGTTCATAACAGCCTTTCAGTGGGAGTGTGATATGGCTGTATACAAGTGACTTAGATTCGATGGTGTGTCCAAACGACTGAGCAAGGTAATGCTCCGAGAGGCTGCAGCTGCTGCAGCAAGTAATGGGCATATTCACGTGTTGTTTCGAGGAAGTGAAAGGCCCTAGCATTGGAAAATTGATATAGAAGCGCGTTTCTGGCGACAAACGACTAGAAATCATATGCAGAAGCTGAAAAAGAATGCTAAACTGGACATGAGGAGATAGTAGTACAGATTGCACAGTCCCAGCAACAACAGTCGAACGGTGTCTAGGCCCAGCGTCAAGTTTATCGCTCAAAATGACGCTGCGGCTACCGTCGCAAGATATCACTGAGAAGGAAAGGGTAAGAAGCGCCTCAGTGGGCGAGAAAATATTCATTAATTTTGCTAGCGTGGGGTCCCCAAAACTCGATCCAATACGTAGACAAACTGCAGCTCAGCAGGAACTACCTGGCTTAACTAAGTACTGTAGTACCTGTCGCGCTGATGATACAAAAGAATCTGAACGCTTCTGGCTACTTTGCTTCTTTTGCTTGTCAAAAAAAAGACAACCTATTTTCTTGTTTCCGAGCTTAACTCAACTTTGTTGCTATCTCTACAATATCATAGACATTTAGACAATTGGTGACGTGGTAGGCAAAAAAATGATACATTATGGATGATAGCGTGCAACAATAGGATGCAGTCAGCTAAAATCCTTATACACGTACACGTTTGTGATCTGCATCAGCGTGTTGAATATTATTTAACGAATCAGGTTCTCTGTCTCTCTTTATGGTGTTGAATGTGATCAAGCTCAATTGTTTGTTCAGTCCATTTTTGTATTGTTGAATATTATTGCACGTTAAGCACGTCGAAACTGAGAGATCGCGTGTTTACTTCAGAATAAGTAAGTTTATCTCTGCGGTGGTGCAAGTAAATGAAAAGCATAGTTAGACATTTCTCACAAACACACAGCCCACAGCACAAAACTTACTTCAGCGACGCCTGCTTCGCCAACAGCTTCTTTAATGTATTAGTTGTCTTGAGCTGGCTGGCATATAGCTCGCGAAGATTCTGGTTTTCAGCCTCCGCCTATATTCGATGTTTCTTGTGCTTCATTGCAAGCATTTTCCATGCATCTAGGCGCATCCGCTTGCCTAGCAATGCATCCCCCTCTAGAATATCGTTTGCGCTTGGTGCTGGCGCTATTTGGTGGTCTCCCAGCTCATCAATTTGCCGCTGCAATGCCTCAGCATCCACTCGCAGTTGCAGCAGCTCCAGTTTCTGAAGGTCTCGGGAGCGATTTCTCCCTGGAAGCGCTAGGTTCTCTTTGAGGCGTTGGATTTCTTGGGCGTCTGGACTAGTGGAAGAGTTTGTATTTTTACCTTTGCAGACAGTTGCCTTGTTCGATTCAAAGTCAAAGTCGGGAAAGCCTTCTACTTCGTGCGGATCGGTGGAGCTCGAGCTGTTATCCAAGCTTCCCCGAAAGCTACTATAGCCACCCCCATCTTCTTCGATCAATGCTAGTGCTGCCTCAAGCGTCTTGAGCTCCTCGACGTTCAGTCCCTGAAGCATCTTCTCTATGGCGAGATTGAAAATGAGTGTCGATACGAGTCGCACACCGGGAATTAGTAGGGAAAATGTAACCACTAAAAAACCGCCTCTGACAAGGGAAGCAAATGCTGGATGGTGAAGTAGCCCTGGTCCTTTACAGATGTTGATACGGATGGTTTGACCACAAAAAGTTGAACTTCATCGTGGATTTCTGGCTGGAATCTACCATTCTTGACGTGCCCTCAAATACATAGTTCTAGCGTACATGTAGACTATACGGTCCAAGGTCTGCTTCAAAAATGCTATTTACGAATTAACACATGCTGCGTGACCATTTTGGTCATGCATGATGTTATCGAGAAAATAAGGCCCCGTGAGTTTAGATGAGCTGCATAGAGCATGATTAGATGAGATGCACGCCTCAATAAAGCGCCTTCGTACTGATTACAATCCCATAGTAAAAGCTCAAAACTTCAAATACGGAATTTAGCTTTGATCACACAAGTAACAGCTGGCCTAGTTTATTGCATTCCTGACTGATTGCAAGTGAATCCACACAAGGTCACTGTTGTTCTGTATGATACAGAAGATATTTTAGCTGGATAGAGCTCACAATACCTTTTTTTGACTGCAGAGTTTGACATTTATGCAGGAAGCCAAACTTTTTTAGCTTTGGTACGTAACTTGTAGGAGTGCCTGCTGTAGTGGAAGCCACTACATGTTATCGATCGGGTTTAGTCATAGTTTATGTGATATCTGCAACAAACAATACATCAAAATGAAGACTGGGGGAGTCCACGGCGAGTGTACCATTACAGTGAGGTGGATCCAAGCGACCTGGATCCGGATAAGTGTACCCATAATAGGGTGACCATGATGATTACGTCATATATCCGGTGGATCTGAAGATAACACAGCTGGGATGATGGGTCAAGGGAAGAAGGGACATGCAG
>NW_003303725.1:629834-632684 GCF_000142945.1 Phytophthora infestans T30-4 | reverse complement strand
GAAGGGAAAAATATGAATTTGCTGTGGACCCTCGCTTTTAAAGCTCTAAAGTGGCGGCAAATTTTGTACAGCTTCTCACGCGCATAAAGCTCCCCAATATTTCAACCCTCGATCTTTCCATTAGAAGCGATGACTTATGTAGATTGAGAAAGCTTCCAGCACTTACCATATATTCTGTCATCGGCGAAGAATGCGAACAAGACACCATAGAGGTTGAAGTTTCAAAATATTCCGAATGCACTTTTTGTTCGCGAATATAAAATCTTAAGTGAGTCAGTATGTGTTGTGAAAGCTCCGGTACTTCCTGATGCATAAAGCAGAAACTGCTAATTCGCCACAACATGCATCTACAGCTAATGACAGATAGATTCCTTTCCTGCTGGTTCTCATCTTTTTTTAGTGTAGCTTTCGGTTTAGACGGAATTGAATACTCGTGCTTTCACATTTCCCTATCGGTTCCCCGAGCGTTTATATGGTATATATTGAAGCAACAATTTAATCTACCCTCACTGAGGATGAGCTCGTCACTTATCTATCCAGTAAGTAAGTCTCTTGAAAGTCAGCAAAAGAAAGTCAGCAAAAGAACGGTGAAGTTACTATGTAGTAGCGATGCATTAACATCAAAGCACGATGCCTGCTTCGAGCCTCTTGAGCGTATAGTTGTACAGCAAGTCGGGAGCTGGTTCGCTTTGCCAATACTGAATATATATCTAAACACTCTCTTACACTTGGTACTGCTGTATGATATGTTATTTGTTGAATTTCCAGCCCCCCCCCACTACGGCTAGAATTCGTGGAAAACTCCGGCAACGATGCACAAAAACATCGGGGCAGAAAACTGACATACTTATCAGCTAAAACCACTCGCAGCTTCAACAGCTTCAGCTTCTATCATTCGCGGGAGCACTTTCTTCCGGCTCATAGCTAAGCCTCGAGACGAATGATATCGTGGACAGCTGGACCCGTGATAGTGCTACTATTTATGGTGCTACGGCAGCCTTTTTCGGTTTATATACGAAGGTTAGTAAGGCTTTTCACTTCATGTGTATTGGAGGGGTTTGATCTGTGGCTTAAGCTCCCGCGAATTTAAGTATAGTCATCCCTTCAGTCTTTGATAAACTGTCTCCAAGGTCTTGACGTCCTCGGTGCTGTATTCCCGAAGCATCTTCTTCGAGGTCGAGAAAAAAGACAATGATGCCAGCTCCGGTGCTCTTTGCAGCATTGCATTGCTTTTAGCCATCCAAATACGATCTGTTGTCCATGACGAAATTAATGATACCGCAGCACCTTCCTCACTTCGATGGGGCATATTTGTTCATTGTCGTGTTAGCTCATGAGAGTTAAATCCTTAATACTAGTAGTCGCTGAGCTGTTTAGCAATTTCGAAGAGATAACATACGACACAAAGAATTTGTATCTACCCTAATTGAGCAGTGAAATGTAAAAGCTCACTCAACCGCCTAAACGGATAGTGAAATGGCAACGACGGGTGCGGCTTATCTGCTATACAAAATCGGATGCTTTTCAACACAATTTCCATTGGATGGAAATCACTTCTGTATGTATTATGCAGAACAGGTGGTATTAGAAACTACTATGGTTATCACCACATTGTCGTGCGTCACGCCTCGACAATAAACGATACGCTGTAACGTTAAGCCCTTCGTCATGAATTTGTTAATCAGCGCAGGAAATTGAGCCACGTCCAACAATTGCCTCGCACCATTGTTGAGCTCAACCGCCCAGTTGTAGACACCTTTTGGCCCAACCGAATATTGCCAATCCACAACGCGGCGAGGCAAATTTCTCAACCTGATGTTTCCGTCGCTGTCTTGAACTGGAAGTTGTTTGGTTTGCCAACATGGTTAAGTCAAGTTTATACTTCTTCTGTAGCAAAACTATGCATCGTTTTGGACCTGCGCCACCTTGAAGAATGCTATCCACCTCTAGTTTTATCTGCATGTCAATACCAGATCTCTTTCGGTGCGTTAGCGACTGGCTATGGGTACCACTAGCTCCAGCTTCGCATGAAGAAGTCGTTGTGGAATCGGTAGAGCAGAACTATGAAATCTTAAGGATCCGTAGACGACGAGAGCACGCCTCATTCAAAATGCAAGTGTAGACACTCTTGCGACGTTCTATCGGCCCATACGTGCGTAGATGGCTGTATTCAGCTGTATCAGCACTGTGTAGCGCTGTAACAGCTGCACCTTCCGTAAAATGTGTTGAGATAAACCGGAAGGAGCTATGTGCGACGCTAGCAGTATCACCCTCAGGCGTTGAGACCTCTGGATCTTGTTTATCGTCGCTCATGACTGCGGTTCAGCGGCTGTTGGTGAATGTGCCGTCTCGTGTCATACTATGATGTCTTTAACACCTTGCGTCCGGACGGTACTTGCCCAGAACGCGTAAGCGCATGTCGTAAGATACGGTATATCAATGTTACTACGTATTTGTATGGGTGCACTTTTTGACGTGAGGTTAGGTGCATTAATTTTCAACAGGTTTTTCTTTCAATGTCGTAACTCTGACGGGATTCAGCGACAGTATTGCCTGCTCAATGTCGTAACTGACTGCAAGTGCAGTCAACAGATGGCTAAATTGCTTCACAGGCAGTCCACTTAAATCAAGAAACGCAAGGACGAAGGTACGATGGTTCAAGAAGCTGTGTATTTGAAACAAATCACTAATCAACTGACACGCAACCCAAGCTCACTCGTCATCACTACCATTCTCGTTGTCACCACCGTTGCCGTCGTCGCTGCCAGCATCGTGCCCAAGTCGAGTCCCGTCGCGTCTTCTTTTCTTTGGCCAGCTTTCTGGCCGGCCGACGGAGCACAATGCGCTTCC
>NW_003303725.1:607508-627482 GCF_000142945.1 Phytophthora infestans T30-4 | reverse complement strand
GCGGCAACGACGCAAAGTGATGAGCAACTCTGCTACATCAAAGTGTATACGCTGCACAGCACTACTTAAAAGATGATTGCTCCGGAAAAGTTTCTTGATTACGTGGATGATCTTCAGCTGACGCGCACAAAGACCTCGAAGGTTTCGATTCTCGATTTCGGCGTTTTTTTTTTTTTTTTTTTTATTGTTTATTCGATTCCTTTTGTGGATTTAGCGATGTCCCTCCATGCGTCGTACAGGCTACCATCGATTCGTTCATCCAGATCAAATTCGCTTAAGTATATTCCCATCCACGCTGCCGGCCTCGATCGTCCTCGTTCTTCCTCTAATGTATTAACTTGCTGCTGTAAGACAGCTACATCGACCCGCAGTTCGAGAAGCTTCAATCTGTGGCGATCCCGAGAACGATTTCGTCCCGGAGTGGCTAGCTTCGCCTTGAGACAGCGTATTTCCTTCCTGTCCGAGTCAATTATCGAGCATTCACTGTCTCGTGTCCTATCTGGTCCCGGCGACACCACCGAGCATGATGTTGTATCTTCACCGCTAGAGTCCGTTGATGAGTCGTCGTCGTACTCGTAGATCAAAGCCAACGCTCAAGTGTTATGAAGTCCTCGCCTTCCATAGCTTGCTCCGTTGGCACTAAACTGAAAACTATGTCCACGAAGTGGAAGTATATCCGCTTATAAAAAGGCACATCAGATCGCAAACAGCGTTCACAGATGGACAAGGGAACACCACAAGACCGAACACCTGTCTTGACGTGATTCCCGACCAAACCCGTGTCCCTACCCTCGTCATAATTTGCACATGAGTGATACATGTATACTGAATGTAGAAGCTACTCTGGTCGCACAGAGATCACGATAAGAAGACTTCCAAGTAAAGCCGCCCATCATAAAAATATTAACTTTAAAAAGCAGGCCCTGTTTCTTTTAACCCCTTAGTTCCCGTATGTTTAGCCGCTAAACATAAGAGGTGTATAGCCTTTTTCAGTTTTTTTCGGCATCTATGTTATGTTTAGCGGCTAAACATAAGAGAAAAACTGACTTGGAGTTTGTATTGAACAGATCTCAAGAGAGCGCAGGAAAGCTCAATACTGAAGTCAAGACAAAAGTGGGAGCTTAAAACGGCCGGATGCACAGGCTTAGGGTAGCTGGACCGGATTCCTGATTGAACGAGATAAAGAGAGGCGGTGTCACCCACCACCAACGGGTGGCCGACAGTCACAAAACTCTCTCATACTTCAAAACGACCGCGGGGGCAGCAGACCAGAATGGTGGCGACGTCTGGCAAGATGCCACGACGGACGCTGACAGCGGAAGAGACCCGGTTGTGCAAGGCAGCCCTCAGTGACCGCCACAAGCGTCGCCTTCGTCGAGACGACGAGAGGCAGTCAGCAGCAGAGCCAAAGCATGGCGCTGAGGGGCGTGCGTTGAAGAAGCAGTCTAGGAAGAGGGCGGTGAAACTTACGACGACAGCCATGGAGATAGCAGAGTCTAGAGGTCCACATATTGAGCCGGCAGCACCCAAAGAGACAGAAGCAACAGCGAGTACGGACGAAGCTAAAGAGGTAATACCTGTTGCAGAAAATGAGGAAGATTCTGTGGAACCAGAGGTGGAGGAAGTTGTAGCAGACGTGGTGATGGCTGTGGCTTCAACTGTGGCTTCAAGTGCGCTCCTAACGCCTGTGCGAGATGCTCAAGGCGCTGTGGAGACCTTGCGCCCCCCTCGGACGAACAAGCAGGCGCCGGTTACGCAAAGATCCCCGAAACGACGCCGCCGCGTCCGACAAGACAGTCCAGAACGCGAAGCTCAAGCTGAAGGCACCATAAGTGACACCACAGACACCGGTGCTGCGTCAGCTGCCCCGCATCTCCCTGTCGCCTGCGTAGTCGACGGTGATCCTAAACATCATGGCGGCTGGTGCACGTGAGTGCACTGGCCCTCGGATCAGAAAGAGGAATCTGGTCCTGAATTCAGACGATGACAACGCGGGACAGTGAGTGGGAAAGAGATTGGGAGCCTTGCAGAACTCTCTGATGAGGAGGTAGCCGATTGCGTTGAAACTGAACTACGGGACACGTTCTGCAAGTCGGTGGCGATGAATGCGGCGCGTTTGGCGGAGATGAAACATTCTGGCTGGGAGTATGGTAAGTTATGTTGAACGCTATCCAACATACGCAACTATTATTCCGTCGTTGTCTAACATAATGTTAACATTATCTAACTCACTTTGATGTGCTATTTGTAGACCAGTCCAAATTTGGAGACAATCCTACGTATGAAGACTTTTACGACGGGCCTTATGGACCATCTGAGAGCGTCCTTGGAGTGGCTGAAGACCCACTGGCGCTGTTCTTCTACTACCTACCGCCAAAATTGTGGAGACAGATTGCCGTCGAGAGCAATCGCTACCACACGCAGTCGATACCGGGTCGTGCGCAGGCGATTCAAGCGAAGCAGCGTCGTGGTGGTGGAGAAGTAGAGAACCTCGCAGATATTCGTCGGCGACTAGCACGTGTGAAGCCGATAGAACCGTGGGAGGTTTTGCGCGTCATCGCGCTTCTCATTGCAAGGATGCTGTCTCCAGTGCGAAAGGGGATTGCTGCTCACTGGGAGTTGACACCGGCTGGTGCGTTGCCAACGCCACGCTTCGGCAAGTACATGTCCCGCAACCGGTTCTTCCACATAATGGGATACTTGCACTTCTCCAACAACAAGTCGCCTCAAGCTAGCACGGATCGTGTATGGAAGATTCGGCCGGTTATCGAGGTTTTACAGCGTACATTTGCGCGCGGCTACAAGATTCCTCCTGTCAGTAGCTTTGATGAAGCTACGCTGCCTTCAAGATCCCGCTACAATCCTACCAGACAGTTCAACAAGGACAAACCGCACAAGTGGGGGACCAAGGTGTTCATGGCAGCGTGTGCAGATACAGCTTATTGCATGAGGTGCGTTCAAGGTGGCAAGCTAATGCTTGCCACCTTTTTTTTGGTCCAAGTGCTTATGTTGGACGGGCAAACATCCACATTGTGGAGAATTTCCTAATCCAACATATTTATTACTTTTACTAATATCGTGTGCGTTTGTGCGACTGTTCAGATTCGAGGTGTACTGTGGTGCTAAGAGTAATCTCCGGACTCCGATTCCTGCTGATAATAATTGCGGCGAGGCTGCCGTACTAAGGAACATGAACGCGCTGTGCCCGCCATCACCGACCTCCCCGTGGCGTTTGGTAATCACAGACCGGTTTTACACGTCGGTGAAGCTGGCGTTGGAGCTGTTGCAGCTTTCGTACAAATCACGAAAGTACTACAAGACCTTGTTTCTCGGATTGCTGGACATGGCGTTGGTGAACGCCTTTATTGTGTAAGCTGGCGCTGGAGCTGCTTCATTATCGGATGTATCTAACGGGAACGATACAGACGGATAGATCAGGTTACGCTGCTGGAGTGATCACTACGAAAAAGAAAAAAAGGTGAACAGGCGCGAGGTACTGGTGCCTCCGCAAAGTACCATCAAGCTGGCTCAAAACAAGATGTTTCCGCAACTAACTGCTGCCATGTGGATGGACCGTAACCCGGTGCACCTGCTCTCAAGTGGGGGCAGCCACCAAACCGGCACCGTGAGTACGTACTACATGCATTGGGTTCCCATTTGGGTGTTAGCACTAATTGTATTTGTATTCTAGTGAGACGCATTCACTGAGAAATGACGCCGGTGCCGGCTCCAGAGCTTGTTCGCGACTACCACCGCTGGATGGGTGGAGTCGACGTCCATGATCAACTCCGGTTGCAACGTTACAGCGTGCAACTTTGCTACAAAACACGCAAGTACTACAAGACTCTGTTTCTGGGGCTTCTGGATATGGCGCTCGTGAACGCGTTTATCGTTCATCGACACTATCGAAAGGTAAACAACAGGCGCCCGCCAAAACACTTCTCGTTTTTTTGAGGAATTGATGGAGCAGCTACTGGCAGTAGATTCAATCGAAGCGTTTGACGAGATTGAGGTAAGTCAAATGTTGACCAGTCAACATAACCTCATCTACTTCAGCAGCCTTCCAACATAACAACTAACTTATGGTGGGCTTGACTGTATTGGAACAGCAAGCGACATCTGCGCAAGATAGAACTGCCCCTTCGCCGGCAAGAGCAGATTCAACACAGCTACAAGGAAGCGCATCGTCAGCTATCGACGGACATTGTTTAGAAGAAAATTCAGATACTGTCGATTGCGAGCAGGGTGTGAAGCGACGCTACCGATCATGCAAAGTCTGTGCCATCTACAAGGTCAAGCCTCGCAAGTTTACGAAATACTTCTGCCCGAAGTGCTCGAACGGGAACAAACGGTGCGTAGCTCGCTTGGTACCCTTACCGTAAGCTTTGGCTAACTCGTTTTGATTTAGTAAATACCTATGCAACGTTCCGCGTGAAGGCAGGGTCAGTACGTGCTTCAGCATTTGGCATGCTGATTGGAACAACGGCAACGACATCCCGCGCGACCTACTGCAAGAGCACAGGACACGTGAACGACCGCCAGCGTCGCGGCCAGGCAAGAAGCGGAGACGCAGACAGCAGGTAGGCGAGAGCGGAGCAAGTGCTGGTGCTGGTGCTGGGGAGTTGAGCGAAGAAGATGATGAAGCGGTGGAGGAGGAGGCGTAGTGGTTGCGCCGTCTGGTCGTACATGTCTATGCAAGAAGCAATCAATTGATACGGCACTTGATCTTTCTTGTTATTGGCTATAATAAATGAACTCTCCGCTGCTGGACGTATGCAACAGCACAAAGATAGGCTAATCAATAAACAGTACATATCTTATGTTTATTTATACAGCATAGTTGTATATGATCGTCTCAATGTACTTCATAAACCCTCCTTTATGTTGGAGAATCCGTACTATACACACTGGCAAGTCGTTGTTACCACCCCGAACCCGCGCCAAGATATCCGGACTTAATTGAAACCCCATACAAATTCCTTTGTATCTGTATATGGGACGAGGTCAAAATATACCCTCATATTTGAGGCCGGGAACTAAGGGGTTAAGATTAACTTTAAAATAGCGTAGACCAGAAAATGATATTCAAACGAAACAGTACATAAGTTCCCCTGAATAAGCGTAAGGGGTCGTCTGATCAATTTGCATAGGATATTCACAGCGATCTCACGATTCGCTAGGTGTACGCCAATCCATGTGCTCGGATGCAAAGGGGTATATGAAGTAGAAGGTACGCTTAATCAGGGGAACGTCTGTACGCGGATTAAGTTTAACACCTTGCAAGACGATATCGGTTTTAATAGGAGAACCAGTCACGGTCCAACCACTCATCAAAACCCAAACCGTGAATTAAACGGCTGCTGCCCCGCGACGTTTGGGGACGGACAGCCAAGCAACTTTTTCGCCGCGTGCAGGCTCGTTGGCACTACAGGGAGATAATGCGAGTGCTGCTGTTACTAAGCTGAAGCTGATCTGTTGTCTTTCATCTCTTAGGCATTGAGTGCAAGGCACGAGACACTGCAGCTCAGCATTCGGGGACCTTGCTGGCATTAAGTTTAGTAAGAAAAGGTGGATAATGATGCAGCTTGCTTTAGCGTCAGGCTGCGAAACGACCTCGACCAGCGTGGGATTGACTGCTGTGCTGGCTAGTCTGAACTATGCTAAATCCGCTCGATTTTCACCCTTCCCGACAGCGCAAGCCACGCGCTAGCAGCTGGACAACAGATAAGGCACTTCATCCTTTAATATTTACGCAGCAACAAGAGCGTTGCATAACTGAGCTATTACGCGACAGACTGCTGAGCTGCTGCGACTTCGGTTCCAGACAGAGTACTTCCTCGCAGGCTTTCTTAAGCATGGCAATAAAGACGACGAGCAGAACAATTGGACGGTGGTAGCGGCTAGATTAAACACTAAAAGGGACTGGAAGTCGTGTTGTGGGCGACTGAAGACACTCACCGCAAAATGTAAAGTATGTTAACAAACCTGTATTGACTTCATACTGTTAAAGCTCCTCTGACAGGGTTGAAGTTTTCTGCGGTTGTAGAAACCTGTGAAGGAAGACACCAGGACTGATAATAATACGGAAGACGCTTTATCTTACCATGTGTACTGGGAAATACTGCTTGAATGTTTGGGGCCATACAGTGGTTTGAACGGCACCGCTATAGCCGACAGTGAGAGGCACTTTACGACGGTTTGTGCCCCAACAGCAGTCGGCGCAGCAGTCGAGGAAAGCGAGGCCGAGTCTGATAGCGAGGACGAAGACCAAGGGAGTTTCGGCGTCGGACACGGTCACGGAATTTCCACTGCCGTTGAAGGGTCCAGTAAAAGACGCTCCATGTTCTCTCCGACTAAGGCGACCCTATCCAAGAAGACAAAAAAGGATGCGGTCCTATCAACCTTTGCATCACCGAACGGCAGCCGTTGCTTCACGTATGTACCCATGCGGCTGCGTTTCCCACAGACTGATCGTTGCAGCTTTCTGGGCGGACCGAAAACGCAATGAATCGCTGATGGGCATCAACAATTGCCATCACGTAAAAGGCGGGAAACCCTTTCTACAATACCAACCCCAAAATGCTGCTGGGTGAGACCGCTTGATAGGCGTTCCGTCAATGGCCCCGGCAACACCTTCGAATCCGCATACGCCTTCAAATCCAGAAGCTACCTCAGACCGCTCAAATGTATGTCTTGGGTAGAAAGACATACATTTGAGCGGTCTGAGGGAGCTTGGGTAGAAAGACATACATTTGAGCGGTCTGAGGTAATATAAAGCGCTCGCGCTCACTGAAGAAAATATGTATGATTTGAGTTGGTGCTCGTGACCCTGTAGACTGGCTGACGTCAAACGCTTTCCGCGTAGGGCGTGGGTGCTTTGAAGCTATTGTGGCATTCGTCGAATCTAAATAGCCTACATCTGCAATCCTAACTCTGTAAAGAAGAATTGGAAGTTTTTCCTAAGGGAGAAGGTAGCTCTATAGATGTTCTCTCTCGGATCGCGCGGAAGTCGGAAGGATCCGTGCCAAACGCTTCAAAGGTTGGCACCGTCTTGCCACTGGTCATCATTTTGTCTAAATAAATTGACTCTTACCGTGTAGATGTCCGTGTTGTCAGCCCGCACGCTTCTACTATCCACATTGAGTAGTAGGCCGAATGCACACTGCAGCCACAGCAGCTAGCTCGTGTTCCATGACTGATGTCAAATGGCGATAGTGTCTACGTCGTGACCCACCACTGACTATCACCTTATACAGGATGATCTCGAGGACTAAGGTTTTTCTGCCTCTGAAGGTCAGAATAACTTTACGCAAAGAATAACTTCTTATCCAATAGTATACACGCGTTTAGCCTGTTTCATTTGGGACTATTTGTTGTCAAGTAGCGCTATCTGACACCAGAAATACATTCGGGGAAGCCCACGCGAATCGCAGCGCGAGGTCTTATGATTTACACATACCGGTATTATTAAAAACCATTTGTTTATGAACATGGATCATATTCATCCGCCAGGCAGGCTACTGTACGTATTTCTCGCCGCACTGACAGTACAGTCAGGGTTCATCAAGATCGGTAAGGTTAATTTAGAGATAATATCACCTGGTAGACCAGTTAATATAATAAATACCACCTAATGTTTTCTTCAGAGACAAAATGATATTATTCAATATCAACTTAGTTCTATTAAAGATAATTTGATTTTATATTTTCAAAGATTGCGTAATCGCTATGAATCCACCAATCATATGTCGTTAAAGATCGACTATTAATAGCTGAAGTATTTCAAATCACTGTGAGGCCTGAGATCGAGTCCGAGACAATTGTGAGAGTGACGGCAAGGTTGGTGTGGTGTGTTGGCATTGCTATGCGCATTAATCTATTTATAGCGGCTCAGCTTGCGGGTTTATGACACACGATGCGGACGAGGCTATCGACAGAGAGCAAGTATAAACATCTTAATTTCGATCTATTGATTTTAAGCAACTACAACCGTTTACGGTTTCCCATCTCGGTCGGTTTCGTCTGTGCCACAATAAAATACTAGTATAAATACTCGCAAGTTTGTAAAGCCTGCTATCACTACTGCTGTTTTAGAATCTGACCGAAAGAATTATTTGGTGGGACTTCTGCACTCAGCAGAAGGTAAGGTGTCAAGAACGTACTTAAGTAGAGAAACATCTTCATTATCTGGATTATAGTATTTACAGAGGTGTATTTCTGCCTAAAAAGACTCTGTACGCTAATTCGCAACATTATGAAAAAAGTCGATTTAAACATTACACACAAGCTGAACTGTAATACTTGCTATAACTCTTATATCAACGAAACGCCAGGATGTTTTAGCCAAAAGTTCCGCTACTCACTTTCAAACTAGATGAAGAGGCTACAGATGTAAATAAGAAATTCTTAGATCAATAAAAAATGAGCCCATTGAAGCACTAATAGTATATAGCTGCATGACAAAAAAAAATGTGAATGTTGCCTGTGTCGGCTAGGGACAATATCACAAATATCAAAGATCAGCTTTTATACGCTCCCCAACTTTGCTCATGAAGGTATCGCACTGTACCTTGCGTTGGTCACAGCCTCGTGAATCGTGGACTCTTGCGTACATTTACCACGTGTTTCCCCCTTCTTCAGCGCTGAAGTATGTCTAAAGACTCGTAAACAAATAAGTTTGTTAGTGTTGGCAACATTTCGCGTCAAGACATACTGGAGAGCATTACCTGCTAAGCACGAAGAGGAGCGATGGAAGCTCGGGGCACTACGCGTGGCTTTGGATTCGTTCCGGAGGGTTGTCTGCACGATCGGGGAATCTGGAACTGACACGTGGCAATAGCTCGTCCGTATTGGGCGTTATACGGTAAATCGCCAGGGGGGAGGCGCTACGCCGGCATGGAGATGCTTACCGGATGCACAACAGCGCTGGCGGCACAGCAGGGTTTCGTTTCCGTCGCTCCGAGCGGGGGAAGATGGCTCTCCAGCACGTGCGCTGTGTGCAGAATGAGTGGCTGGATCGATCGGTAATTAAAAATGGGGGGGGGTATAAACTACAAACGGGGCCACACATGGATTCATACAGTTTATAATATGGTGATTGATGTACATTTTTCGATAAAAAAACAGCAAACCCACATCTAACCTCGTCATATTACCTATATCTAATCAGAATTTATGCACAATAACTAAAAAAATGCATTTTATAAAAATATTTTCTGAATTCAATATGATATTTTATTGGCCGATGCTGCAGTCCATGCGTCGACTCCGGTTATTGTTCGTGTCGTGCCCCAAGTAATGTCCAAGTGTCGAAATAAATTACTTACTGTTTTTTAATCCATAGTGAATTGAAATTGTTAGACCTAAGCAGACGGAAGCCCTCTGGCATCTCTCGTAGATATACATAAGTCAGAAGGTCAACCTTACGCACGAGCATTAGACGGATCGATATCAGTTTCAATGGAAATGAGATTGTATTGAGCTGTATTATGGCTTGCTTCCGTGAAGCACGAAGTGAAAGATGTGGAAGCATAACAGCGTTAGACCATCGGAGTTACGTCCAGCGACACACTCTTGTCTACATATCGCCAAAACCTCAACATTTTGTAGAATCCGTAGCTAAATCCATCTGTCTGGATTGGTGCGTTGACGGACACAACTTTGAAGTCATCGCTGAGTGTAGTAGCCATACCCCACGACAGTCGGTCCAGTACGTTCTTGTACGTCTTCAGGTTCATTGCGTCATAGTGCAGGACATAGTTCTGCTTGCCATTCACGATAATGGCACACCAATGCAAGTTCCCAAAGTTCAAAGGAATGAGCAGTACATCCGCTTCAGTGAGTAGTTCCTGGACCTTTGTCTTCATTTTCTCGCTCATAGGTTTCTTCTTCATTGACGCAGAGGCTGCCTCGACCCTGATGACGCGAACGCCGGTACCCGTTCTGTACAATCTCGTGCAAAAAGACAAAATTAGCGCATCATTAGCCCATTGAGACGGCTTGAGACGGTATAGCATCGCGTAGTGGTAATCGTTGCATTCAATGGAGATGATATCTTGGGGGTAGGAGCTGCGGCGCAAGCGTTGCTGTCATCCAACCCTCCTCTCATCTCCGCTTTCACCCGTTGCACGATGTTGTCTACATCCTTCTTAACGAGGTTCTCGCTTTTTCCCAGAAGATATTCATAGATGCGTGTGCGCTTTATACCGTACATCACCATGCTGTCCACATCATCCTTCGTGTCCGTGTCGTCCAACGTCCGATTCTCCGCGAACGTCTTGAACTGAGCTGTGCCCACCGCATGGTTGTGCTGGTACACACCGTTCTTCACACGAAGGCCCCACACGCCGTCAACTTGCACGAGCTACACCGCAAATCGAAACGGACAACCGCATCCTCGGACGAAGTGCTTGGATCGCAGTCCGCTGCTCATGTCCTTCGCTGGCCAACCATGCGTGCAGATGTATGTGCGTTGGTCAGCACCCCACATCTCGGGTACGTACGGAACGTCCATTCCCTGATTGTGTGACGCTGTTTGACCCTAGCCGCTTGTTTCTCAAAACGCAAACTAAGCGCTGACTGGATGCGGCTGACCTGGCGGTTTTTTACTGAGTACGTCTTCAAATACTCATTCCACGCCGACCAGCTGGGACACATCACGCCTGCTGGGCGCTCCACAAGCAAGGGAGAATCTATTATCTGGACAATACATGGGCGCTTGAAATCGTCCGTGTCAGGAGAGGCGTCATCCGATCTTGCAGTCGTGCAGGAGGCTCCACAAGCCGTAGTGTCGATATCCGGAGAAGAGTCGGACGATCCACCCTGTAGATACAAGTAGATAACGCACGGTCATAAACACGCTCACAGAGATCACAAACAGCAAGATAACGCACTTCAGGCGTCGCGGAAGCGGACAGAGTCAGTGACATGACCGGCGCAGGCAGCAACGGTTGATCTCGTGACGTAGGCTACGGCGGCTAGCAGGTATCGAAGCGGCGGTGGCGATAACGCTCGAAGGGGGGCGAGTTTGTGCTTGAAAAGCAAATGAAAGGCTAGTGTTATTGGTAAAACTACCGGTATAAGGATTTGTACCGGTACCTATTACATGGATACATGGATTGCACATCGTGGACAATACACGGATGAGAGTTGGACTTTAAATACACTCAACGACTGGATTTGTTATAAATTACCGAATTCTCTGGATATTCATATCCAGCGTTTTAGGGGCGATCGAAAACCGTCGACGATCCTCTATAAAACATTAGAGTGCTACATTTGTAATTATTAAAAGTATAGTGGCCTGCAAGTGATAGGCTAAAAGGACAGAATACCTAATAAACTACGGTAAAGCATAAAAAGCACTGGTGAATGTTGTTCCAAGCCGCCTGGGTCAACATTCACGCTATCTGGTTTAGGTGGATGTTGCTCCAATATACGATGTGGGTGGTATAGTACATGAAGGCTGCATGATTTAAAGAAGTAGATATATTAATACTATTAGGATTCCTATCGAGGCCGTCTCGCTTCGTTCATCGACAGGATTTCGACTTCAGCCACCGCTTTCGTCGTTGTGAGCAAGACATCGGAATGGAGGAATGTCACCAACTTCCAAAGTTTCAGCGGAAGTCACTTGGCAGTATTCGGGACGATAAAACAAGTGGAATGCCTATTAATTTGGAGATTGCACTGGGATCAACGGTACAATGCACAAAAAACGTGTCCACAACGTTTAAATTGGCAAATGGGTCAATTGGAACTGTCGTCGCCATAACCCCCTCGCAAGATGACGTCGTGCAAGTGCGAATTGCGAATGGTATTGAAGAGCACTGTCACTCGTTGCCTCCAGATGTGGTGTTTGTGAAGTTGAAGGATTACGCTTATCAGTCATTTGTGTCGACTTTACCACTTGGTGTCGTTCCTGTATGCAAAAGGACAGAATGTGGTGTCCGAATTCGGCTGCCAGATCGCTCATTCTCTATCTCAATTTGCCAAGTTTCTGATGTGTTGGCGTACTCATTGACCACTAAGAAGTGCCAAGGACTGACACTAGAGAACATGATTCTTGCTCCGCTTCGTCATCCGACTCGCAGGATTCCTCAGCGTTCATCTTTCTATGTCGCCGTCACTCGAGTGAAAACGATATCGCAGTTGTATCTCATGGCCCCCCTTACGAAAGAGTTTTTGGAGTATTTTACTCCAAGTCGTGATGCGCTGGCAGAAACCCAAAGACTTCATGCAATTGAGGATTGAACAGATTAAGAAACCATAATGCTGTGGAAAAATTGTTACAGGTCTTCGTTGAAATACAGTACTTTCTTAAGTTAGGGTACCAGCTTGTTTTCAAGTTTTCGAAGTTCGGGGATAGCCACTCAAATGAATGACTATCATTCTCGCTCGGTTTGTTGATGTCTTCTTCTAGACTGGAAGTCTTAGTTAAATCGCAATTCTTCTCCTTTTTTTCTTCTAAAAAGTCCTTCATTCCGCACTAGTTATTACTTTTTGAAAATACCGTAATATCCAGAGCTTCACCGGGCTTAGCACGGCATTAGTAAAAATATTTTAAAATCATGAGCATTACATGGAGCATGACATAGACAATAACCAGAGTCGACGCACGGACTGTTGCATTTCCGTATTTTTTTCTTCGATCCAGGGCCATAATGTACGTGCTTGGAAGTAAAAAAAACGCAAGACCATGGTGTATGTAATTATATTAGTACATGCAAAACCTTTGTTGTTCAGACTTTTTTCAATGGTAAAATGCAAGTGGGAAACTAGGGCCGTATTTGCCGATAATGCATATTATCGTAAAACGCATACTGAGAGTCAGATATGGTTCGAATATAGTCTCAGTTCAGTTGATGTGTGTTTGATTGATGTAAGTGTTCTGAGAGTGAATGATCGTAGTAACGGACATTCAAGAGGCACCTCTAGCACGAAAGGGCATGCTACAGCGATCCCTTCAACACAAGAGCGACCCTTCAGCACATAATTATAGTATGCCTTCTTCAGATTACCAAAATAGCTATTCTGAGAAAGCGCATATTAAGCGGAGATAATACGTATTATGAATGGTCGCGTTCGTTCGGCATAATACGTATTATCTAGGACTTCATCAATGACGAAAAGATAAACGAGAGAACAAATAGTAACTCTGCTACTATCCCGATTTTGTGCAGCTTCCCCACTTCGATATTTTAAATATTGCACGTGGAACCAAAGATACAGCTGTGTATCTAGATCGAGTGAGAGGTGGTGATGCTTATCAGCATGTAAGCACTGTTGTCATACTTGACGAAAACATGGTGCATAAATCGGATCTGCAGTCTTCACTTCATTTTTGAACTACGATGGTCCTCAACAAGCAAATCGCCGCCTACTTCTTCACATCACTTGGTCACGGGCTGTTTCGCTGCAATATTTGCGGCAACGAGCGGAAACAAACTGGAGGGACATGGTACTCCAATCTCAAGTCGCATTTGGACGCGAAACATGCGGGGTATTACACTTCGTTCGAGAGCAGTTCGGGTCGCTCACTTCAATCATACGGCTTCGTATCTGAAGAAGCTAGCCAGCTGTTCCAGTGGATTCAGTGGGTTATCATGAGGAACATGCCGATCCATGAAGTTGAAGACGCTCTAACAAGAGCCATGAGCAAGCTAAGGCCAGTTACTGTGAAGGCTGTGAAGAAGTGTCTCGAAGGACTGGCAATCAAAGTCGGTCACAAGCTTAACAAGGAATTGGGAACGCTCTTCGGCCTCATGTTTGATGTTTGGTCACACGCTGGGGTGCACTATGTCGCGCTTTTCGCTGTTTACGAAGCAGATGGAAAGCTTCGCGTGCCTCTCCTGGGTCTGTCCCCTCTAACAGATGGATCTCAGACAGCAGACGCACATGTACAACTTTTTGAAAATATCCTGGACGTCTACGACAAGACAAAAGACATGGTGGGCTTCCTGGTAGGAGACAACTGCAACACCAACCAGTCAGTCGCGAACAAGTTGGGCGCTCTTCTTGTTGGGTGTGCAAGCCACCGACTAAACCTCGCTGTGAACAAGTACCTGGCCCCGCATGAGTCGTTGCTCTCCGATGTGAACGACCTTATGGTCGAGCTACGCCACGAAAACAACTACGCGGAGCTTAAAAAGCACACCGAACTTCTTCCGGTAAAGCGGAACGTGACACGCTGGTCGTCCACGTTTACAATGGTGCAACGGTATATCCGAATTCGAACTGAGATCAAAAAGGTGGAGGCTGTTGAAGAGCTTATCCCGACTGGCGCTAAGCACCGGAAAATACTTGACCTCTTCGAACATATGAAGAAGTTTTAAAGTATCTGTCTACGATTACAGCGAGACGAAACGGACATGGCCGAGGTGCGAGTGATGTTTGACGCACTTGTAGCTGATTATCCTGTTATGGGAGAACATCTGAAGGCAACAGCGAAGATTGTGCACCAGCCGGGTTTTGAAACAGCAGTTGTGAAGGTCATCAATGGATCTTTACTGTCTTTAGCGGAGGCTTTGGGAATGAAACGATTCGAGGCATCACAATTGGCAGGTAAGAAGCGCAAAGAGAGAGAAGAAGACTACGCTTCGAACCTCCTAAGAAGCGGAGGAAAGAAGCGCAGCGCGACGCCAAGCATGACACAGTATATACCTCTGGTAAAGATGATACCGGCAACTTCCAACATCGTTGAGCGGCTATTTTCCCAGTGCAAGCTAGTATTGACACCACAGCGCCGCTCCATGGACCCCGCAACTTTGAGCAGCTGGGATTCCTTCGTGTTATCCGCGGTATGTGGGTCGTTAGTACTGTAGCGGATGTGACCAAGGAACAAAGCGAATAAACAGTCTGCTTGATTTGCTCTAACATCACTATATACACCTATTATTCTTTGTGGACTCTAGCATTCTTTAAAAAAAAACTATATGGAGTGATTTACATTTCGGTTTTAAATCGTAACAATGTAAAACGGTATGTTGGCTACGTACTAAGCTTTCGTTTGAGAAGAGAAGCTAAATATTGACCGAGTAGTAGCGATTTACGTAACATCATTTCCCATGCTCTACCATATATCTTGTCTTATCCCACATATCAATTCAATAAATATGGATAAATTTGGATGCCGTGCCATAATTTAGCTGAACTAATAGCACAAAATTATTGGCTGTTACATCATTCCGATAAATCACAAATATTCTAACAAGATGCCCAGTCAAGAAAACTATTCTTGACTCGCCATCTTGTCGAGAACAATTACCCCATATCATGAAGGTGATGTGTCGTCCTCTAGATAAGAATTGTAGGCTAAGACATAGTGCACTTGTGAAGCAGCAGCTACATTTTCAGATTTGCCGGCAATGCCACGTAAAAGCAAACGAAACAAGCAACTCCACGCACTTGCTAGCGCCAAACGACAGAAAAAGATGAAACATACAAGTCTACCTGACAGCCTGGAGCAAAGTTTGCAGGAGCTGGAGAAGGAAGCAGCTGAATTGCCCTGGTGCCGGCCTTTCTTGGAGGCTCTCCAGGATAACACGGACTCAGAAGATGAAACTTCAGAATTCGAAGGTGGCCCCGACTTATATGTTGCTGATAGAATATACGCCAAGAAAACTAGTCAAGACGGGCAAGACTACTTTTTAGTTTCTTGGGTGGGGTTTCAAGAGCTAACCTGGCAGCCGTCGTCAGACCTACCACAGAACATGATAGCGACTTTAATGATGAGGAGCTTGGCGTGGCATGGCCAGTCGACTATCGGGCCAGCATACTCACGGGGATCATGGCTGGTGCAAGAGTACACGGAAGGGCAAGACATAGCTAGATATTGCTCCAATATATTTAAATTGCGGCAATTTTTATTATCGGGAGTGCTCATATTGGAATTTTTATTGCGGAAAAACTTTGCCATCTGTTGATATGCACCGACTCTGCACGGTTCGGCTAACCGGCGTGACGTTCCAAACTGGACCGGTCCCAAACCGGTTAATCTGGTGGATGGCCAGGAGCACTGAAGTTTAGAGGACAGATTTAATTGACTTTAATCTACTCACTTCGGCATTTGCCTTTAACAACAACAACAGGTTAACAGCCGCAACCTCAACTCGACCGGAACGCACCACCAAACCAGAACTCGCAAGATGACAACTACCAAGCGTGCCGAAGTCCTCCTCGGGAGTGGGAACTACTTCCATTGGGAGTACAATATGCGCATGACGCTAGCCAGGAAGGGCCTGCTTGCGCATATTCAAGCCGTCAAGCCGGAGAACGAGATCACCGAGGCGTGGCTCGTCAATGATGCCAAGGCGCTCGGCATCATCGCTCAGGGAGTGGAACTCCAGCATCAGACCAAGATTCGGTCGGCCACTCGTTCCATAGAAGCTTGGGGAACGCTGCGAGAGTTCTATAACCGCACCACGCTCCACAACCGCGTGACGATGACGCGTCGACTGCACGAGTTCAAGATGGAGAGCGGATCGTCTATGGCCAAGCATTTGGATGCGTTCGATGAGCTGATCGTCGGTTTGCAGACGCTGGGAGAGGCCATGGACGAGGCACGCCAGCTGGTGGTGCTGCTGAGCAGCCTCCCCGATGAGTACGAGCTCATTTCGTCTATCGTGGAGAATGCCAAGAGTGTGACGCTCATCGAGGCCAAGGAAAAGCTGTTGAAGGAGTACGAGCGACTCGAGAAGAAGGAAACCATGGAGAAGGCGTTCCAAGTGAATGGGAACGCAGGCAAGTTCTGGAACGGCCGAGGGAACGGTCAAAAATGGAACGATTGAAAATGGAACGGTCCGAAACGGAACGTTGGTTTCAAGGGCAAGTGTTTCAACTGTGACCAAGTGGGTCACATGAAGCGGGACTGTCCTGCTGCAAAGAAGAGCAGTAAAGATGATGCAGTGTTTGCAGTTGGTGGGGAACGCTCGGCCGGGTGGCTGATTGATAGTGGTGCGACGTCGCACATGACCCCTCACCGGAACGACCTATTTGGTACGAGACACTAGACAGTGGCATCAACGTGACGATTGTAGATGGCAAGAAGCTGCGCGTCGCAGGAACTGGAACGGTCAAGTTGACTGGTTTGGACGGTAAACGCACCCGAATGGTGGACGTGCTCCACATTCCGGGGCTCGATAGACGGTTATTGTCGGTCGGGAAGCTCGCGGAACGAGGCATGAGCGTGGGGTTCCAGCGTTCCAGTTGTGTAATTTGGGGACGTAACGCTGCGATAGCGTCAGGGAAGAAGGTCGGTAAGGCGTTCCTGCTGGACTGTCAGCAGGAGGAGGCACACTTCGTGCAATACGCCGGTCCTGACAGCGAGTGGGAGCTTTGGCACGCTCGCATGGGTCACCTCAACAAGGACGCGCTGACGAAGACTCAACGTTCCACAATTGGTATCCCACATGTGAAAAATGGGAACAAGACTTTGTGCGGTGGATGCATGAAGGGAAAGCAGACCGTGACGACGTTCCCGTCACGATCGCTAACGAGAACGACGCGTGTGTTGGAACTAGTACACACGGACGTAATGGGCCCAATGAGAACAATCTCAAAGGGTGGTGCCAAATATGTTCTGACGTTCGTAGACGACTACTCAAGGTTTGTCGTTGCGTACTTTATGAAGAGCAAGAGCGAGGTGGGCAGCAAACTGAAGGTGTTCAAGGCATTGTACGAAACACAGTGGGGGGGGAACGTCGAAAATGTCTTCGTTCCGATAATGGAACGGAGTTCGTGAACAAGACAGTTTTGGAACTATGCAAACGGAACGGTATCGTGCATCAGCGTAGCGTTCCATACAGCCCTCAGCAGAATGGAGTGGCGGAACGCATGAACCGTACCATCATGGAGAAGGCAAGAAGCATGCTGCACTACAAGTATATGTCGACGCAGTGGTGGGCGGAAGGGGTTAGTACTGCAGTGTATCTCGTCAACCGTTCCACGAACACATCAAACTCTGATGTCACGCCGTACGAGCTGTCGTTCCAGGTGAAGCCACGGATGGAACACCTACGTGTTTTTGGGTCACAAGGGTACGCTCATGTGGACGACGTGATGAGAACGAAGCTGGAACCCAAGAGCTTCAAGTGCACGTTCCTCGGGTACGCTGAGAACGTGAAAGGATATCGTGTGTACGACATGGATGCGTCGAAGGTCAAGGTGACACGGTCGGTCAAGCTGGACGAGCGTGAGGTGGGCGGAATCTATGACACGCAGTCGCCAGCTTCAGGAACGGTCATCCATGTGACGAGGAACGATGCTACGATCGTTCCAATATCGGGAGTGGAACGTCAGCCTGCTCAGGATGAATCGATGGAAGAAGCAGAGGAGCCTGCTCAAGACATTGAGATGGACGACCTTGAACCGGAACGGAACGCAGAAATACAGCAGCTACCCGCGCCGGAGGAACCCAGGTTAAATGGGTTGGATTTGGCAACGTTCCATTCGCAGCCTCCATCGTTCCATGAGGACCGGATGATCTTCCATCCTGAAACGGAACGATCTACGCGCCCTCGTGAGCCGTTACTTCTGCTTGGGAATGGTGACGATGAAGATGTGGAACGTGGAAGTGATGGACCGTCATCTCCTAAGCGTGCCAGAATCGACGAAGATGGTTTGCTCGCAGAGGCAGTGTTGGCGTACGCGGCCAGCACCGGTGGCGTTCCAGATACGCCTAACACGTACGCAGAAGCTATTGCCAGTAACGAAGCAGGAGAGTGGCGTCGTGCTATGCAGTCAGAGCTGAATTCGCATTCCCGGAACGGAACATGGACGCTCGTCCCACGTGGAACGACAACTCGTTCCATTGGATGTCGCTGGGTGTTCACGAAGAAGCGTGACGAGAACGGCCGGGTTATCCGTTACAAGGCACGCCTAGTAGCGCAGGGGTTCAAGCAGAAGTTTGGAATAGACTTCTTTGAGACGTACTCCCCAGTTGCGAATATGAACTCGATTCGAGTTGTACTCGCTGTTTGCGTTACGTGCGGCTACATTATGGAGCAACTGGATGCCGACACAGCGTTCCTAAACAGTGGTTTGGTGGATTTGGTCTACATGGACGTTCCACTTGGTCTCGAGAATGCTGAAGGCATGAAGTGCAAACTGCTAAAGGCCATCTACGGCTTGAAGCAAGCTGCAAGTGCATGGAACAAGACTATTCATCGCGTGTTCCTGCAGAATGGTTTCAAGTGTTGCGGAGCCGACCAGTGTGTCTACGTCAAGCGTTCCAAAAACGCATTCGTGTACGTATGTCTATATGTAGACGACATGATCATTGCGGCCAAGACGCGCGACGAAATTCGCGAGGTCAAGAACGCCCTGAAGAGCGCATTCAAGATGAAGGAGCTTGGCGAGGCCAAATTCATTTTTAGAATGGAGATTGACCATGATAGAGAATGTGGAACGTTAATGATCAAGCAAACTCGGTACATTGACGACATTGTGGAACGATTATATCAACGGAACGCCAAGATGGTGGTGAACCCTTGTGCAGCAAACCTGAAATTGTCCAGGATGATGTCGCCGACTACGGAAAAGGAACGTGCTGAAATGTGGTCACGACCGTATCGTTCCTTAATCGGGTGCCTCATGTACATCACAACCTGTACTCGGCCGGACATTGCCTACGTTGTCACGCAGCTGGCACGCTTCCTAGAGGATCCTGGAACGCAACACTGGAAGGCAGCGATTCGTGTTCTGCAGTATTTGAAGTCCACTCGCCATCATGGTATCGTTTACAAAAGTGGAACGAGTGGATTTGGAACGCAAGCTGTCAAGGCAGAAGCGTTTACGGACGCAGACTGGGGAAGCAACATTGACGACAGACGTTCAGTGTCTGGCGTCATGATCATGATTGGGAACGCTCCGGTGGTGTTTAAGTCCAAGTACCAGAGGACGGTTGCACTTAGCTCAGCGGAAGCAGAGTACATGGACACTAAGCCTTTGTACTCAGGAGGTACTATGGACACGTGT
>NW_003303725.1:597389-601382 GCF_000142945.1 Phytophthora infestans T30-4 | reverse complement strand
AGCGGTGGTAGAGTTGAGCCCTAAGAAGGGGGGCATAGGAATCCCCAACATTAGGACGGAGTTAGTGGCCATGGCAGCGACGACAGTGGAGAAGTGGGCAACAGCACTAACCAAGAGGACCCAAGTGGCAGGCACGCTGCTCCAGAGTAAGGAGGGGCTTCAGATAGGGCACATTATACCGACACAGGCGGCAGGAAAACTGAAGTGGAAGGAGGGACTATGGGCAACCGGGGCTCCGGTGGTGGCGACGGTCTTCGCACCAGAAGAACCTGACCCCGACCATAAAGAAGAGGTGGAGCTCAGGAAGGAGATGAAGCACGAGATGTAGCTCACTTCTAGGTAGGACAAACGAGGTCTGATGTGTCAGATAGAATCGAGACTGCTGGGACTAATGAATGAGGCCAAGAAGCGCAGGGAAGAGCTCAGAGGAGAACTGATCCATTCAGCGGTACTGGAACAAGATTATTATCAACTGAGACTGAGGGATGCAAGAGGGGAGAAGCAGAAATGGACCAGCTACAGGAGGCGTTTGGATGGTCACAAAGTGCAGAAGATAAAGGACATTATCCAGGTGGAGCACGTCGGACACGGAAAGGTGCTGATGACCCCACAGACCGTGGAGTTACCCATGGAGAGTCGACAGGCTCACCTGTTGCGGGAGATCGCACTTTCGCTACTAGCGCAATTTCCGGAGCTAATATCCAAGCCGGATGAAGAAAACAAATTGCGAGTCAAGCACACATTAGATGATCAGCACCACCGTTTTTGGGTGGAGCAGTCCACAGGAGAAGACAAACTCTATCACGGGTGGGCTTTTGAGGAGCAAGAAGTAGCCAAAGGGGGCAGCATCGCAGCGACTGAAGCTAATATTGCCGCGTTGCTTCAGACGAGAAAAGAGGCGGTCTGGGTAGCGCCGCACCCGGCGTTGACTCATATGAGGCCTCTGTGGATGGGTAAGCGGAGATGGAGCAGAGCGCGGAGAGATTACAAAAGGGTAATCGCGAAACGGCGGCAAGACAGAGTGGCCCAAGCACAGGAGCTCCTGACCAACAAGTTGGCTAACGAGCACAAGCAGCTACACAGGGCCCTCACGGAGCTGACCTGGAAGCACGTCCAGAGGTTGCATGGAGTCACGCCGTATCAGAAACAGAACATAGTCAGAATGAAGATGGGAAGACTCCGCCTGTGGAATGGAACCTCACATGACTACGCGTGCGTAGGGGCGAGGTGCGCGAAGTCATCAGCTCACGGCCAAGCGCACCTGCTGTGGCAATGTCCGGACGCAAGAGCAATAGGAAGCACAATGTTAGAGCTGTGGGGAATGCCAGCACTGGAAGGGGAGGCGGAGCACGACAAGGAAGCGATACAAGACATTTTTGCCTTAAAGTTGAGCAAGCTGCCAGCTTGGCTAATAGAGTGGGGCAATGAACAACAAGACGAACGATGGAACGAGATGCACGAAGTAGCAGGCGCCGTGTGGACAATGGGATGCGCGACGATGATTACAGCTCTTTGGCGCTGGAAAGTAGCTGAACGCTACCCGGACGGGAACAGCAGACCGGAAGAGGTGGCCGAAATACAGCGAACAGGGGAAAGGATGAAGGAAGGCCTACTAAGGTACAGAGCGGGCCTCTTCCCGTTAACAGCGCGGTCGTACAACAAGCTCACGGTAGTGGAGCGAATTCGAAGGCAGTGGGCGGACGTAAGGATGACTGCTGGAAGTCGAGACAGAACCAACGAACGAGTACTGCTGGGGTTTTTCGATGGAGGATCCAGAGGGAACCCCGGACCAGGAGGAAGCGGTAGCGTATTAGTGAAATGGGAAAAAGAAGAAGAGACGTATAAGGTGGTCTGGGCGGCGGCCACATCACTAAGCAGCAGACGCATGACTTACAACGTGGCAGAGTTCGTGGGGCTGCAGCGACTACTAGCTGAAGCAGTGGCGAAGCAATGGAGCGGTATGCACGTGATAGGGGACAGCGCGATGATTCTGGGCTTGCTAAAGAAGAGACGAGAGCCAAAGGTAAAGAGTTTAAGCACTGGTATTAACTGGCGAGGAAGCTAGCGGACCAGCTGCAGATAATGGAGTGGAGACATCACTACAGAAGGCACAACAAGACGGCAGACTGGCTGGCAAATTACGCAATGGATACTAACCGGAGCGTGGTATATGGAGCTAGCCGGGAAGTGCAGGAGCACGAGCTGCGCCAAACGGCGGAACAGTTGATCGCAGGCGACTGCGAGCAGTGGCGAAGCGAGAGGGACAGTAAAGACTAGCAAGAACAAGCACAAGAAACAGCAAAAAGGCAGGAAGTACCAAGAAGGATGGGTACAATCTGGCCGAGCACTACATGCCGGGCAGGAAGGGGTATTAGAGTTTAGACCGGAGACGGTTGGTAACACAATACACCTCACTTATTATTATTAGTCTTCAGACACTCGGAGAGCCAATGGACGAGGCACGCCAGCTCGTAATACTGCTTAATCGTCTCCGGAAGAGCTCGAACTTATCGCGTCCATCGCGGAGAATGCTAAAGACGTGACGCTTATCGAGGCTAAGGAGAAGTTGCTTAAGGAGTACTAGCGCTTCGAGAAGAGGGAGACTAACGCGGAGAGGGAGTTCCCAGGGCGGCAAAGTAACGGTAAAAGAAAAGCATTCCAAGACGGCACATCCCAAGGCAGGTGCTTCAGCTAGGACCAAGTGGGCCAAATGAAGAGAGACTGTCCCGTTAGGAACGGCGGCAGAAAGGACGACGCAGTGTTTGCAGTGGGTGAGGAACGGCTGGTCAGATGGCTGATCGACGGTGGTGCAACGTCGCGCAGGACCCCTTACATGGAGGACCTGCTCGAGAACAAGAGCCTGGACACTGGTATCGACGTGACGATTGCAGACGGCAAGAAACTGCGCGTCGAAGCAACGGGGACGGTTCAGCTGATGGGTCTGAACAGAAGACGCAATCGCATTGTCGGCGTACTGTACATTCCGGTGCTCGACAGACAGTTGCTGTCGGTGGGGAAGCTCGCGGAACAGAGTTTGCGCGTGGAGCTCCAGCGCTCCTCACGTGTGATCTGGAACGCCTATCGCGCGGTTGTCTCAAACAAGAAAGTAGGCGTTCCTCCTGGACTGGCAGCAGGAAGAAGCACGACTCGTGCAGTACGCCGGGGCTGGGAGCGAGTGGGAGCTTTGGCACGCTCGTTTGGGGCACCCCAGCAAGGAAGCGCTGGTCAATACACAACGTTCCACGACCGGTAAGGAATAGAATTGGCTCTTTGAGCGATGGATGCATGAAGGGGAAGCAGACAGTGACCGCGTTCCTGTCGCGGTCGATGACGAAGACTACGCGTGTGTTTAAACGCCTCCACACGGACGCCATGGGGTCTATGAGAACGCGTTGGAAGGATGGTGCGAAGTACGTACCGATGTCTCTGGACGACTACTCGAGGTATGTTGTGGTGTATTGCATGAAGAACAAGAGTAAAATAGTCACCAAGCTGAAAGCGTTCACGACACTCCACAAAATTCAATGGGGGGGGCGCCTGAGTGTTTGCGTTCCGACAATGCAGCGGAGTTCGTGAATAAGACGGTCGCTGATATTTTGCCAACGGAACGGAATCGTTCACCAGCGTACCGTTACATATAGCATTCAGCAGAACGGAGCGGCGGAACGCATGAATCGACTTATCATGGAGAAGGCACGTAGCATGCTACATTACAAGTACATATCGACAGAGAAGTGGTCGGAAGCGATGAGTACGGCGGTTTATCTCGTCAACCGTCCCACCAACACGGCGAGCTCTGATGTCACGCCATACGAGGTGACGCTCCAAGGGAAACCTCGGATGGAACACTTGCGTGTGTTTGGATCGCAAGGGTACGCTCGCGTTGACGACATGAAGAGAACGAAGATCAAAACTAAGCGTTTCAGGTGCACGTTCCTCGGGTGAGCCGAGAATGTGAAAGGGTATCGTGTTCACGACTGGGATGCGTCCAAG